>NC_092718.1:41137417-41257844 GCF_047496885.1 Scyliorhinus torazame
CTGGAGAACTGTTGGAATTGCATATACAATTCAAATAAATTTTGAAATCTGTCACTCCGGCTGCATTTTGGAAGAGGGAATTATTATTGCTAAACATGTGCCAATGTCTTAAAATGTTAATTTTCTTCTTTATAATTAACAGGCTACTTATTGCCCCACTAAATTTGCGAGGAAACCGAATATAATGTTGACTGATGATGTTGACGATGACTCAGAGTTTGCACAATTTCTTAAAAAATTGGAAAAAGAGAACTCTATACTCGCCAGAATGAGATCTGATGAAATGGCACCAGGGAAGCGTTTTCAAAGGATATTACGGGATATAGAACATGAGAAAATGATGGACGAAGCAATTGTAAAGGTAAATAAATTACTTGAGCTCTTACTTCAATATTTTATTATATATTGGTTATTGTTTAATTGTTTTTGATTTGTAAGCACTGCATGCATCATCTCAAATAAGGTCTCCTAATTTTTTAAGTTCAATTAAAGTGGAAGATTTCACTTTTTAAATATTCGGGCATTTACCATTGTTGTTCTGGCTTTAACATAGCAGAAATCAGCCTGGTACATTTAAACACATTTACATTCTTGAGTAACTCAGACTTACCAAATATACAAAAGCAAAAGGAATACTGAGCTGAGAAGGACAAGTTAGGAGGGTGATTAAAATGGCTCTTGCTGTTTTGAGGGTTAGAGAGCAAAGAGATTTTGGAAAGGAGCTTCAGACAGTGGGACCAGGTATTTAAGCTTTGCCACCAAAGGGGCAAAAGGAGGCTAATGCGTAGGAATGAAAGGAACAGGATGTTCTGGAGGGCTTATTGTCCTGGAGCAATTGTAAAAATAGGTGGGTCAAAGCTGTGAAGGGATGACTTCTAAGATGACAAAGATTTTAAATGTAATGTGTAGGTCAGCAAGAATGGGGCTGATGGAATCATGAGCAGGACACGATACATGCAGCCACATTTTGTACAATCTGGATTTTATAGATGGTAGTAGATGGGAATCAGAAATAAGTGGTCTATATGATGGACCACAGTTTGTGATCAAGCATAGGACAAATATTGCATATTTTCTCACTGTAGGTCCATCAGTCTGCTGGAGTGTCTACATCTGCCAACAATGAGCAACATCAGCTTGATGGCTGAACTATTGAAATCTAGAACTTGAGAAAAATGTTAAGAAGTTCGTAATCGCAAGATTAAGAGCTTCTCTAGCCTCCATGTCTTAAAGACATCCTAGAGTCCTAAGCCCAACCATTGTCAGCTATTTCATCAATGACCTTCCTTCCATTATAAGATCAGAAGTGAGGATGGTCGCTGATGATTGCTCAGTGTTCAGTACCATTCGGGACTCCACTGATATTGAAGCAGTCCATGCCCATATGCAACAACATTCAGGCTGGGCTGATGAGTGGTAAAGTATCATACACTCCACACATGGACCAGGAAATTATCATCTCCAAAAAGACAGAATCTAACCATCTCCCCATGACATTCAACGGCATTTTCATCACCTAATCCCCAGCACCAACATCCTAGGGGTTATCATTGACCAGAAACTTAACTGGACTAGTCATATAAATACTGTGGCTACAAGAGCAAGTCAGAGGCTGAGAGTTTTGAAGTGAGTAACTCAACTTCTGACTTTCCAAAGTCTGTCCACAACCTACAGGCGCCAGTCAAGAATGTAATTGAATACACTCAACTTTCTTGAAAAATTGCTCCAATAAAACTCAAGAAGATCAACGCCATCTAGGAGAAAGCAGCCTACTTATTGCCACTCCCATCCATCACTGATACACAGTGGCAGCAGTGTGTATCATCTACAAGCTGCACGGTAACAGCTCACCAAGACCCCTTCAACAGCACCTTCTAAACTCACGACTGCTATCACCTGCAGGACAAGGGCTGCAGATGCACCATCATCTTCAAGTTCCCCTCCAAGCCTCGTACACCATCCCGACTTGAAAGTATATCGTCATTCCTTCACAGTCACAGGATCAAAATCCTGAAACTCCCTTCCCAACAGCACTGTGGGTGGTCTTGCACCAAATGAACTGCTACAGTTCAAAAAGGCAGCTCACCATTACTTCAAAAGCACCTAGGAATGGACAACAAATACTGATGTTACATGCTGACCTCGCATTCCATGGAAAAAAAATTGACACAGACAATTCACCTCTTTGGGTGCAGGAAATAAGTTTCCCAGTAAGGCAGAGTCCTGTTTTTCACTGGACCTTATTGGGGAGAATTTTCTTTTGGGTTCTTGTAGTCTCCTTCTATAGCCCAGACGAAGGGATGGCTGAACTCCTAGAGAATCATATACATGGTTGTTTTTAGACATTTAAGCTGATCTGCCAAAGTTATGATGGAAAATGGGGGAGACATTCTTGGAAGATCCTGTTTTCTTTAAAAACAATAAAAGTGAATGATTTCAGTTTTAATTTGAATCCAATTTCTTCAGATTTATCATTGTTTTGAGTTCAGTTTCAGGCTTTCAGAAATTTTATCATTCAGGTGGTCAACATTTAAGATTTGCTTACTTATTGTAGAGACACTGCAACTATACTTGAAATGTCAACATTTATTTTCCAAAAATATATTTTATTCATAAAGTGTAATGTCAACCTTGAACAATCACGTTAAGTGCAAAACAATTCTGTTTCCACCCAAACTGTATGTTTGTTACTTCCTTTACAATTACAGTCAATATTTATGATGTTCTTTACAAGTCAAACATATAGCCCAAGGAGTATTTCACAGTTTCCAGCTCCTCAGTGTACAATGGCTTAAGGGCCTTAGACAGTGGCCTTTCCCCGTTGCATCTCATAGAATTTGAATCATAGAATTTACAGTGCAGAAGGAGGCCATTCGACCCATCGAGTCTGCATCGACCATTGGAAAGAGCACCCACTTAACCCCATCCCCATAACCCAGTAACCCACCTAACCGTTTTGGATACTTAAGGGCAATTTATCATGGCCTGTCCACCTAACCTGCACATCTTTGGACTGTGGGAGGAAACCAGAGCACCCGGAGGAAACCCACGCAGACACGGGGAGAACGTGCAGACTCCGCACAGACAGTAACCCAAGCCGGGAATCGAACCTGGGACCCTGGCGCTGTGAAGCAACAGTGTTAACCTTTTGTGGTAACTGTCCCAAGCTTCAGTATATCCCCCAGCACATAGTCCTGGATGGCAAGGTGGAACAGTGTTTAGCACTGCTATCTCACAGTGCCAGGGACACTTATTCAATTCAGGCCTTTCGGTGACTGTCTGTGTGGAGTTTGTACGTTCTCCCCATGTCTGCGTGGGTTTCCTTCAGGTGCCCCGGTTTCCACCCACAGTCCAAAGATGTGCAGATTAGGTTGATTGACCATGCTAAATTGCTTCTTTGTGTCCAAAGGTTACATTACAGGGTTGCAGGGGCGTTAGGGTGCTCTTTCGAAGGGTGCATGCAGACATGATGGGCCGCATAGCCTCTTTCTACACTGTAGGGATTCTAGGGACTTTGCAATTGCCACAATGCAACAATTAGTCGTAGACAACTCTTTGCACTGGAAGAGCGGCAGGTTTTGGGCAGACCAAAGAGCATCTTTCACCATGTTGATGTTCGTGTAGCCGCAGTTGAGGTTTATCTTGGTGTGCATCCTTGGGAACATCATAGAGCACAGAATTTTGTGTCATGGAATTGCTTGGCACGAACCTCAAGAAAAATCACTTTAAGGTGGTGGACAATTAAACCATTAACTGAATAAGGAGGCTCCACAAATATTCCCATCCTCAATGATGGTGAAGTCTAGCACATCAGTGCAAAAGACAAGGCTGAGGCATTTTCAACCACCTTCAGCCAGAAGTGCCAAGTGGGTGATCCGTTTCTGACTCCTCCTAAGGTCCACAGCATCATAGATACTAGTCTTCAGTTAATTTGATTCACTCCACACAATATCAATGAACAGCTGAAGGCATAGGATACTCTATAGGCTATGAGGCTGTGGCTGTTCAAAGTTCCTAAAGGAGATTGATTCTATAGTGTTCAGATGAAGAGTGATCTCCGGAGAGGTTTGGTTATGAACTTGACAATATCCTTTCAAGTGGTTGGCATTAACCTTTTTAAGGTGTGGTTGCTGGAGAAGGTCCCTAAAATGGAGGAGCTGATGTAGTTACAGCATTAGTTGCCTTTGTGAAAAGAAAAGAAAAACTAATTTATTTCATTGCAGTTTTTAAATTTATTGGTTGAGTTTTTAATAATTGCACTTCCACATAACTTTGAATTATCTTGGCTGCTGTGAAAAATCCCCAGCATCCCGGAAGAGGAAGGAAACAACTTTTTTGATTATGTCTCCATTGTATTGACTCAACATAAAATATGCTGCTTCTTTCTCATACTCCTACAGTGATTGGCTAAATTCTACTCACCCTTTGGTTCAGCATCGGTTGAGAGGAGGACTGTGGAGCATAAACCTGGATCTATTAGCTGAACAGTCTATTTCTGTGCTGCAAATGCTTTATAATACTCACTGCAAGGCAAAGGTTACACAACCATGGCTATTTGAAAAAAAACAACTTTATTTTAGCTTCAAAACCTCACAATGGTGGATTTTGGAAATAGCCAGATAAAAGAAAATACCCAAATGTTGGTCACGCATGTATGGTACAGCAATCCCTAGACACGGGAAGGAGGATAATTACAATATAAATAATACAAATTTTAATTTAGTTTTGAGGTTGCTTTAGTTCTGATAGGAGGAGATTGGTGCTACCTTGCTCACGGTTGTGTGCTGGGAAATTTCTAGCAAATAACTCAGAAGATGAATAATTTAATTGCTCATAGAAGGCACACTATAAAATGTTTCAATTTAACTTGTTAATATTCAATAAAACAAAATGTAGTTCAAGTGCATACATGTAGAAAATTAAATTGCATTGGTCATTGGGAACGTGCTTTTGAAGAACCTATTTATATTGGTTAATATTTGTGATTCCCAGGCTTTATTGTGCCTGACCATTTCTCTGTAATAGGCAGAAAAAAGAAAATTACTGAAGGCAAAACAACTAGAACAAGAGGAGCGAATTGCCAAGGAACTGGAAAGAATAAAGTATGAAAAGTTAAAAGATGAAAAAATGAGACAGCAAGTCAGAGAAAACAGGTAAAGTAAATAAATGTAAAATTTATACGTTGTCTCATCACATTATAGAAAGGTTGTTCACTGTTATGAAGACTGAGGTAATCCTAAAGGAGGGAATAGATATGCTTTTTAAATGAATGACCAGAAACATTTTGCAGTTAAAGAGATTGAAGCAACTGGGTTGCTGCTGCTAAGGGGAAGGGGGAGCTATTGCGGGATGGGAGGGCGCCGTCGGGGGGATAAGCGGGTGCGTGGGAACCGGGTGAGGAGCTGGTCTAAAAAAGGGGATGGCTAGCCGACGAGGGGGGGGTGGTAAAGAGCCCCCCAACCCGGTTGATCACATGGAACGTGAGAGGGTTGAATGGGCCGATTAAGAGGGCAAGGGTACTTGCGCACCTAAAGAAGCTAAAGGCAGACGTGGTCATGCTTCAGGAGACGCACCTGAAACTGGCGGATCAGGTCAGATTAAGAAAAGGATGGGTGGGCCAGGTATTCCACTCGGGCTTGGATGCGAAAAATAGAGGGGTGGCAATACTGGTGGGGAAACGGGTATTGTTTGAGGCGAAGACCATAGTGGCGGACAGTGGGGGTAGATACGTGATGGTGAGTGGCAGATTGCAAGGTGAGGCGGTGGTGCTGGTGAATGTATATGCCCCGAACTGGGATGACGCGAACTTTATGAACCGTATGTTGGGGCGCATCCCGGACCTGGAGATGGGAAAGTTGGTAATGGGGGGGGACTTCAACACGGTGCTGGACCCAGGGCTGGACCGGTCCAGATCTAGGACCGGGAGGAGGCCGGCAGCGGCTATGGAGCAGATGGGAGGAGTGGATCCCTGGAGATTTACTAGGCCAAGGAGTAAAGAGTTTTCCTTCTTCTCCCATGTCCACAAAGTGTACTCCCGGATAGACTTCTTTGTCCTGGGAAGGGCGCTGATCCCGAAGGTGGCAGGAACGGAGTATTCGGCTATAGCCATTTCAGATCATGCCCCACATTGGGTAGATCTGGAAGTAGGAGAGGAAAAGGAACAGCACCCACTCTGGAGATTAGATATGGGACTGTTGGCGGACAAGGGGGTATGTGTAAGGGTGTGGGGATGTATTGAAAGGTACCTTGAGATTAATGATGACGGAGAGGTCCAGGTGGGAGTGGTCTGGGAGGCGCTGAAGGCGGTGGTTAGAGGGGAACTGATCTCCATAAGGGCCCATAAGGGGAAACAAGAGGGTAAAGAAAGGGAGAGATTGTTGAGGGAGATTTTGAGGGTGGATAGGCAATATGCGGGGGCTCCATATGAAGGGCTATACAGGGAAAGACGAAGATTGCACACGGACTTTGACTTGTTGACCACGGGTAAGGCGGAGGCACAATGGAGGAAGGCACAGGGAGTGCAGTATGAATATGGAGAGAAGGCGAGCCGGCTGCTGGCCCAACAACTTAGGAAGAGGGGGGCGGCGAGAGAGATCGGAGGGGTTCGGGACGAGGAGGGAAAGGTGGAACGGGGAGCGGAGAGGGTGAACGGGGTGTTTAAGGTATTTTACGAGAGGCTATATAAGGCTCAACCCCCGGAAGGGAAAGAGGGAATGATGCGTTTCCTAGACCAGCTGGAGTTCCCGAAGGTTGAGGAACAGGAGATGACAGGACTGGGAGCGCAGATTGAGGTGGAGGAGGTGGTAAAAGGAATTGGGAACATGCAGGCAGGGAAGGCCCCGGGACCGGATGGGTTCCCGGTGGAGTTCTATAGGAAATACGTGGACCTGCTGGCCCCACTTCTGACTAGAACCTTTAATGAGGCTAGGGAAAGGGGGACACTACCCCCGACGATGTCGGAGGCGACGATATCGCTGATCTTGAAAAGAGACAAAGACCCGCTGCAGTGCGGGTCATACAGGCCTATTTCCCTCTTGAACGTAGATGCCAAGCTTTTGGCCAAGGTGATGGCGACGAGGATAGAGGACTGTGTCCCGGGGGTGGTGCATGATGATCAAACGGGGTTTGTTAAAGGGAGACAATTGAATGCTAATATACGGAGGTTGTTGGGGGTGATGATGATGCCCCCACCGGAGTGGGAGGCGGAGATAGTGGTGGCGATGGATGCAGAGAAAGCATTTGATAGAGTGGAGTGGGACTACCTGTGGGAAGTACTGAGGAGATTTGGATTTGGAGAGGGGTTCATTAGATGGGTTCAGCTCCTATACAGGGCCCCGGTGGCAAGTGTGATTACAAATAGGTAACGATCGGACCACTTCCGACTATATAGGGGTACAAGACAGGGATGTCCCCTGTCCCCGTTACTGTTTGCGTTGGCAATTGAGCCACTGGCCATAGCGCTGAGGGGCTCTAGGAAGTGGAGGGGGGTACTTAGAGGAGGAGAAGAGCATCGGGTGTCATTATACGCGGATGATTTGTTGTTGTATGTCGCGGACCCAGTGGAGGGGATGCCTGAGATAATGCAGACAGTCAGGGAGTTTGGAGAATTTTCAGGATATAAATTGAATATGGGGAAGAGTGAACTGTTTGTGATGCACCCCGGGGAACAGGGCAGGGGAATAGATGATTTACCGTTGAGGAGGGTAACAAGGGATTTCCGGTATTTCGGGATCCAGGTGGCCAGGAACTGGGGAACCTTGCATAAGCTTAACTTGGCACGACTGGTAGAGCAGATGGAAGAGGACTTTAGGAGGTGGGACATGGCGCCCCTGTCATTGGCGGGCAGGGTGCAGGCGGTTAAAATGGTGGTCCTTCCGAGGTTTCTTTTTGTGTTTCAGTGCCTCCCTGTACTGATTACAAAGGCCTTTTTTAAGAAGGTGGACAAGAGTATTATGAGCTTTGTGTGGGCTGGAAAGACCCCAAGAGTAAAGAGGGGGTTCCTGCAGCGCAGTAGGGACAGAGGGGGACTGGCACTGCCGAGTCTAAGTGATTATTATTGGGCCGCCAACATGTCAATGATATGTAAGTGGATGAGGGAAGGGGAAGGAGCGGCGTGGAAAAGACTGGAGATGGCGTCCTGTAGGGGAACTAGCCTAAAAGCACTGGCAACGGCGCCTTTACCGTTCTCCCCGAAAAAATACACCACAAACCCAGTGGTGGTGGCAACTCTGAAAATTTGGGGGCAGTGGAGCGACATAAGGGAGTGACGGGTGCCTCAGTGTGGTCCCCGATAAGGAACAACCATAGGTTCGTCCCGGGAAAGATAGATGGGGGATTTAAATCTTGGCAGCGAGCAGGAATTGCGAAATTGAAGGACTTGTTCTTCGACGGGACGTTCGCGAGTCTGGGAGCACTGACAGAAAAATATGGGTTGCCACCTGGGAATGCATTTCGCTATATGCAAGTGAGGGCATTTGTGAGGCAACAGGTGAGGGAATTTCCGCAGCTCCCGGCGCAAGAGATCCAGGACAGAGTGATTTCGGGGGCATGGGTGGGTGATGGTAGGGTGTCAGATATATATAGGGAAATGAGAGACGAGGGGGAGACGATGGTAGAGGAGCTGAAGGGAAAATGGGAGGAGGAGCTGGGGGAAGAGATTGAGGAGGGGCTGTGGGCAGATGCCCTAAGTAGGGTAAACTCTTCGTCCTCGTGTGCCAGGCTCAGCCTGATACAATTCAAGGTTCTACACAGGGCGCATATGACTGGAGCAAGGCTGAGTAGATTTCTTGGAGTGGAGGATAGGTGCGGGAGATGCGCGGGAAGCCCGGCGAACCACACCCACATGTTTTTGTCATGTCCGGTATTTCATGGGTTCTGGGTGGGTGTGGCAAAAGTGATTTCAAAGGTGGTGGGGGTCCGGGTCGAACCAGGCTGGGGGTTGGCTATATTTGGGGTTGCAGATGAGCCGGGAGTGCAGGAGGCGAGAGAGGCCGATGTTTTGGCCTTTGCGTCCCTAGTAGCCCGGCGAAGAATTCTACTTATGTGGAAAGAAGGTAAGCCCCCGGGTGTGGAGGCCTGGATCAATGACATGGCAGGGTTCATAAAATTGGAGCGGATAAAGTACGCACTAAGAGGTTCGGCTCAAGGGTTCACCAGGCGGTGGCAACCGTTCCTCGACTATCTCGCAGAGCGATAAGGGAAAATAGGAAAGGTAGCAGCAGCAGCCCGGGGGGGGGGAGGACTCATTTGGGTCCTCAGGGGTTTTATGTGTGTGTTTATATATTAGTTATTTATATTAGATTTTACGAAGTTACTATTTCTGTTGTTTCTTATTTTGTTGTTGGCAGTTGCCGTTAGTTAGCATATTATTTATTTAAAAAACGATCACTGTATATATTATTACAAAGTTGTAAAATGGGAAAATTTTGTTTTTGTTTGATCGAAAAACTTTAATAAAAAATATTTTTTTTAAAAAGAGATTGAAGCTTCAGTTGTGTTCGTTCCCAGATGAGCCATGATCACAAATTGGGCAAACTAGGTTGTAGATTGATTCATGAATAGATATTAAATGTCATATTTTGGACTACAGTGACTTCTCTGCCCTCTAAGGCTGCTTGACCTTCTGAGTATTTCCATCATTTTCTGATTTCACTTCAGATTTCCAGCATCTACAGTATTTTGCTGTTAACTAAGGGCAGCATAGTGACTCCAGTGGTGTAATCGGTTAGCATTATACAAGTTATACAATTAAGGGCGGCATGGTGGCACAGTGGTTAGCACTGCTGCCTCACAGTGCCAGGGACCTGTGTTCAATTCCGGCCTTGGGTCACTGTCTTTGTGGAATTTCTCTCCTTGTCTGCGTAGGTTTCCTCCAAGTGCTCAGGTTCCCTCCCACAGTCCAAAGATGTGCAGGTTAGGTGGATTGGCCATGATAAATTGTCCCTTCGTGTCCAGGGATGTGCATGTTAGGTTATGGGGTTACAGGGATAGCATGGGGTGGACAGGGAAGTGGACATGGGTAGAGTGCTCATTTGAACGGCCAGTGCAGACGCGATGGGCTGAATGGCCTCCTTCTGCACTGTAGGGATTCTATAACTGTAAAGCTGGTAATGGTACTGCTGTTGATATTTACAGCTATGTTTATTTACTTCCTTTATCACCTGCTTTGTGTCACACAATCATCCCTTTTGTCATTTAATCACGCCTAATATCCATGCTCCTGCTATGCAAACTACTTCAAACCTCGATTCTCTCCCCTTAGTTTCCTTCTTTCCTTGTTTATGTACTGAAAACTGTTACATCGTATTTACAGCACATGTATGGTTAGGTTAGTTTCTGATTTATCTACCCCCTTTCTATCTTTTTAAAAAATGTATACCATGTTAGTTTTCCAGTTGAGTGTACCCTTTATTGATCCTATTCCAATTCTGATTTTCATTTCTTTATTATTTGTGTTTGTGGAATACTTTTGTTTTCTATAGTCGTAGGAACATAGGAGCAGCAGTAGGCCTTTCAGCCCCGCAGGCCTGTCCTGCCATTTAATGAGATAATGGCTGATCTATGGCCTCACTCATGATGCCTACCTTTGCCCATATCCCTTAATATCTTCTCTTAGCAAAAATCTATCTGTCTCAGATTTAAAATTATCAACTGTTCCAGTTTTAACTGCTATTTGTGGGAGAGTGTTCAAAACCTCTACCGCCCTTTGAATGAAGAAGTGCTTCCTAACATCTCTCCTCAATGGTCTAGCTCTAATTTTTAGACTATACCCCTTAGTTTTAGAATCTCCAACCAGTGGAAATAGTTTATCTTTAGCTACACTGTCTTTCCCTGTTAATATCTTGAAGACTTTGATCAGATCACCCCATAACCATCTAAACTCTAGCGAAAACAGCCTAATTTATGTAATCTCTCCTCATAACTTAATCCCTGTAGTCCAGGTATCATTTTTGTATACCTGCGTTGCACTCCCTCCAAGCCCAAAATATCCTTCCTAAGGTGTGGCACCCAGAACTACTCGCAGTACTCCAAGTGGGGTCTAACTAGGGTTCTGTATAGCTGCAGCATAACTTCTGTGTCTTGTATGCCAATCCTGTAGATATAAAGGCAAACATTTCATTAGCCTTTTTGATCATTTTCTGCACTTGTTCATGACGTTTTAAGGATCCATGCACCTGAACCCCAAAATCTCTTTGGACATCCACTGTACTTAACCTCTTTCCATTTAGAAAGTACTCTGCTCTATCTTTTTTTGGTCCAAATTGGATACCTCACACTTGCTTACCATCCACACTTGAATTCCATCTGCCACAATTTTGCCCATTCACCTGGTCTGTCAATATCTCCTTGCAATTTTAACTTGCGTTAATTGTATTACATTTCTGTCCTCTATTGACTATTTTTTCGGGACCTCCGACAAGTTATCCTCCCTTTCAAATGTAAATACTTAGGCAAAGTAATTGTTCAACATGTCTGCCATTTCACATTATCAATGGCAATATCTCAGTTTTCAGCTTTTAGTGGTCTACATTGCTCTTGACCAACTGATTTCTCTTTATATAACTATAACATTTCTTCTAATTAATTTTGATATCCCTTGACAGTTTCCTTTCATAATCCATTTTAGTAGCTCCTATAAGCTGCTTTGTGAGCCTTTGCTAGTTTTTGTATCTATCCCATTTGCCTGTTGCATGGTAAAATAGGACTGAGTCAGCACGGATTCGTCAAGGGGAGATCATGCCTGATAAATCTTTTTTTTAAATACATTTAGAGTACCAAATTTTTTTTTCCCAATTAAGGGGCAATTTAGCATGGCCAATTCACCTACCCTGCTCATCTTTGGGTTGTGGGGCTGAGACCCACGCAGACACAGGAGAATGTGCAAACTCCACACGGATGCCTGACAAATCTTTTAGAATTCTTTGAGGAGGTAACGAGGAAGTTATACAAAGGAGAACCAGTGGACATGATCTATTTGGATTTCCAGAAGGCCTTTGACAAGGTGCCATATAGGAGGCTGCTAAATAAGATAAGAGCCCGTGGTGTTAGGAGCAAGGTACTGGCATGGATAGAGGATTGGCTGACTGGCAGAAGGCAGAGAGTGGGGATAAAGGGGATGGGAGCCAGTGACTAGTGGTGTTCCGCAGGGGTCCGTGTTGGGACCACAATATACATTAATTATCTGGAAGAAGGAACTGAGGGCATTGTTGCTAAGTTTGCAGATGATACAAAGATATGTAGAGGTACAGGTTGTGTTGAGGAAGCAGTGAGGCTGCAGAAAGACCTGGACAGGCTAGGAGAGTGGGCAAAGAAGTGGCAGATGGATTACAATATGGAAAAGTGTGAGGTTATGCACTTTGATAAGAAGAATAGAGGCATGAATAGAGGCATAGATTATGTTCTAAATGGGAAAAGGCTTGGCAAATCAGAAGCACAAAGGGACTAAGGAGTCCCAGTTGAGGATTCTCGTAAGGTTAACATGCAGGTTCAGTCGGCAGTTAGGAAGGCAAATGCAATGTTAGCATTCATGTCGACAGGGCTAGAATGCAAGAGCAGGGATGTACTGTTGAGATTGTATAAGGCTCTGGTCAGACCCCATTTGGAATATTGTGAGCAGTTTTGGGCTCCGTATCGAAGGAAGGATGTGCTGGCCTCGGAGGATCCAGAGGAGGTTCACAAGAATGATCCCTGGAATGAAAGACTTATCATATGAGGAGTGGTTGAGGACTCTGGGTCTGTACTCGATGGAGTTTAGAATGATGAGGAGGATCTAATTGAAACTTACAAAATACTGAGAGGCCTGGATAGAGTGAGCGTGAAGAGGACTTTTCCACTGAGGGAGAAACTAGAACCCGAGGGCACAGCCTCAGACTGAAGGGACGCTCCTTTGAAACAGAGATGAGGAGGAATTTCTTCAGCCAGAGGGTGGTGAATCTGTGGTGCAGTTGAATCATTTGGCAGTATGATTTTACATCGGTGTACCCAAATCCTGTCCAATTGCTTCATTCTCTACATGCATACAAATGTTGCTGTATTCCACCCCGGCCCCCCAAAAGCAACAAATTTATTTTACAATGTTTAGCTTATTGAATCAAGTAACGACAATTATTCCCAATTTCAAGATGTATTTGCTGCTGGTATTTTGTTGTTCTTGTATAGCATGAGGTCATAGTATGTCCATCACCTTGAAATTCTAGTCTGTAACTTCCCTTCTTTTCCAGAGCATTCGCTGTGCTCTGTATTGCGCTGTGGTTTGTTGGCCACGACTATATTGGTTTATGTTGCGGTTTGGGACCAAAACATTTTCGGTGAAAGACAAACAAAGTTCAGCTCAATATACCATTTCAATCTGTCACAGAAAGTGCGACAATACTACTTGGTTTACTTTTCATTTATTATGTTATTAGTTATTCTTGTATTTCTGCATATCTAAATTAGTCTTGAACTTCGTGAGTTGGAAGCCAAGTTGAAGGCTGCTTATGTGAACAGAGAAAGAGCTGCCCAGATAGCTGAAAAAGAAGCAAATCGTTTAGAGAAGATTGTAAGTACTGTGCTTAAAATACATGTTATTCAAAAGTTGAGCAATAACAGAAAAGGTACTGAACGGTCATTAGGTTTTGTGTTACAAGGTATGGTGGGCACAGTGCCTAGCACTGCTGCCTCACAGCGCCAGGGACCCGGGTTCAGTTCCAGCCCTGGGTGACTGTGGAGTTTGCATATTCTCCCCGTGTCAGCGTGGGTTTCCTCCCACAGTCCAAAAATGTGCAGGCTAGGTGAATTGGCCATGCTAAATTGCACGTGATGTCCGAAAGGTTAGGCGGAAATAGGGTGGGGGCGTGGACCTAGGTAGGGTGCTCTTTTGGAGAGTCGGTTCAGACTCGATGGGCTGAATGGCCTCCTGCACTGTAGGGATTCTATGATTCTAAGGTCAGAAATCACATATTTGATTTTCTTTTTTAAAAAAATATATTTTATTCAAAATTTTTGGCCAACCATAACAGTACATTGTGTATCTTTTACACAGTAATATAACAATATAAATAACAATGGCCAGTTTTTTAAACAAGAAATAAATAATATATAAACAACATCCAAATTAAAAAACAAAACTAAATGGCAACTGCCTTGTCCCAAATAAATACTCTCCAAAAATACAATTCAGCAGTCCAGTATACAATTACCTATAACAACAACCTATACATATTATACTTATACACTAACATCCCTGAGAGTCCTTCTGGTTCCTCCCCATTTGATTTTCTTCTTAATTGATTCCAGTTTACGCATACATATTATGTTGCTTCCTTTTAATTAACCTTTCATGCTTCTGGCAGCTCCAGGGAATTATTTGTGGTCAGCAGCTGAACATTTTTAAACAGTTTTTGGGTCACACATTGTGAAAATATCAATCTTATACATTGCTAAAATAAATGCTAATTATTAAATAATTCTAATCAACCTTAATATCTTTTTACTTTAATCTTACTTGGAATTTATTTTTAACTAGTGCTTCCCACTTCTAAACACTTTTAAGTTTAAAATATTTTCTAGTTTTTCTGTCTTTCCATTTGTTCTGGAAAAAGAACTCGCATTTCCACACAAAACATTAGTCAGTGATTTTGTTGAAAATGGTTCCAAACGGTGTGGGAGCGGGTGGAGGCGGCATCATGTAAGATACGAATTTGGGGCATTGTTAACGGCACCACTGCCGTTCTCGCCGGCTTGGTACTCCACAAGCCCGGTAGCAGTGGCAGCCCTGAAGGTGTGGGGACAGTGGAGGCAGCACATGGAGTTGGAGGGGGCGTCAGTGTGGGCACCGATATGCGATAACCATCGGTTCACTCCGGGGGGGTGGGGGGCTGGCCGGGGTTTTTTGGAGGTGCAGCGGACAGGGACCGAGTGATTTGGGGATCTCTTTATTGATGAGGGTTTCCCGAGCTTGGCGGAGGAGTTTGAGTTGCCAGGTGGGAATGAGTTCCGGTATCTGCAGGTGAGGGATTTTGTGCGAGGCAGATTTCGTCCTTCCCGCATCTGCCGCACCGGGAACTGCAGGATAAGGTGGTGTCGAGAACAGGAGTAAGAGAGGGAAGATCTCCGAGATCTATAAGGAGCTAATGGAGTGGGAGGGAGCCCCAATAGGGAAGGTGAAGAGAAAGTGGGAAAAAGAGCTGGGGGGTGGGGCTGGAGTTGGAGACCGGGTTATGGGAGGAATCTCTGAGGAGAGTTAATGCATCCTCGTCGTGCGGCAGACTCAGCCTGACACAGTTTAAGGTGGTCCACGGGACACACATGACTGTGGCCTGGATGAGGTTTTTTGGGGGGGTGGAGAATAGGTGTGGGCGCTGTATGGTGGGTCCTGTGAACCATGTCCATATGTTTTGGGTATGTCCAAGGCTGAGGGGTTTCTGGCAGGGATTTTCTGACGTCATGTCAGAGGAATTACAAGTGAGAGTGGTTCCGAGTCCAGAGGTGACGATCTTTGGTTGGTCGGAAGACCCGGGAGCCCAGGGGATGAGAGAGGCCGACGTCCTGGCCTTTGCCTCCCTGGTGGCCCAGAGACAGATCTTACTAGGATGGAGGGACTCGGAACCCCCGAAGTCAGGGGGGTATGGGTTAGCGACATGTTGGGGTTCTCAGACTTGAGAAAATTAAATTCGCCTTGAGGGGTTCGTTTCAGGGGTTTGCTCGGAGGGACAGCCGTTCAACGACTTCTTTGAGAAAAATTAAGCTGTCAGCAGGGAGGCATGGGAGAGGCGAGTAAGGGCAAAAGAACTAGAGGGTGGCTGGGGAAGGTGGCACTGTTTGTTTAAGCCATGTTGGCTGGGGTTTGTGTTCGGGGAGGGTTTTTTAGTTATATTGTTATGTTTTTTGTTTTTGTTGAAATTTAATATTAAAAATTGTTATTATAAATGCCTCAATAAAATATTTTCTAAAAAAAAAGAAAATGGTTCCAAAAGCTAGTCAGGACCAGAAACCTGAAAATTGCATGCTTTAAAGTGCATGGGTACTGCAGATGTAAAACTGTCAGGGTTATTTTTAAAAATAACTTCCTCTAATGCTTGAAATTTTGGATTATGCAGTCTATTCTATAAGGAAAAAATACCTCTGGATGGGGATTTTTTGACCCCGTTTTTGACAGGTGGGAATGATGGTGGTGCCGGGGAGGGGGGAGGGGGGGGGGGGGGGGGGGAGGGGGGGGGGGGGGGGGGGGGGTCCCTGAAAAGCTTTCATGCCGGTTTTGATTTGCCTGCTCCATTATCCCCGCCGATTATGTAATGGAGCTTCTGTGATGAAAGGTCGGGAACTCCATTAGTATTGATTATCATAAGGCAGCACGGTAGCACAGTGGATAGCACTGTTGCATCACAGCTCCAGGGTCTCAGGTTCGATATCCGGCTTGGGTCACTATCCGCGGACTGCACGTTCTCTCCATGTCTGCGTGGGCACCCTTCGGTGCTCCGGTTTCCTCCCATAGGTCCCGAAATACGTACTGTCAGGTAATTTGGACATTCTGAATTTTCCTCTGTGTACCCGAACAGGCACCGGAATGTGGCGACTAGGGGCTTTTCACAGTAAATTCATTGCAGTGTTAATGTAAGCCTACTTGTGGCAGTAGAGATTATTATCATTATACACCTAGTAGTTCTCTCTGCTTTATTATCCTCCTTCCTCGCCCAAACAGGCTTTGTAAAACAAGGAACTGGCAAACTGAACCCGTCGAGGACACTGCCAGGGACACTCTCTAGTCGAGGGGGATGTCCCATGTCTTTTTGGGGGTGTGGGGTCTCCCCTGGGTTCCCTGGAGTGTTTTATTTTATTTTTATTTCTGCTTTCGTGTTTCTGCTTTTCAGATCGGTGTGCCCTTAAGGGGTCGAACTTGCTGGCAATGAGCCTGCCCTGTCAGCATGATGTCGTGGACCATTTTTCTTTCTTTCCAAGGCACTTGAAAATATGGCAGGAAAAGCAGTCAAGGCAGCTGGCGGGCTACCCTCTGCTTTTTCTGCCTGAGACAACACTTGGGAAAAGAATTGTAAAATTCCGCCCTTAATGTTTCCCAAGTGTCCTCCCAAGTATGTGGAGGTGGGAAAATTTGTAGCCTCTGGAGTAATGAACAGGTTTATCTTTTAACTAGAAACGAGAGGCTGAGATTGCGAAATTGATGAAGAAAGAGCACGATGAAGCTACAGTAGAGGAGATTAAGGAAGAACAAAAACGTCATGAACAAACTGTAAAATATCAGAAGGAGCTGGAGCAGCAACTTGATCAAAATGAACAAAGGAGACAGGAAGCTTATGATGAATTCCTAAAAGATAAACTAAGGATTGATGAAATTGTAAGAAAGATCTATGATGAAGATCAGAGGTAAACTTTCTTGAAACTAGTGTTTTTTGAATTTTATCCCAAAAAATGTTTTACTATAATGAGGATGTATTTTTATGTTGGACTAATCTTTTTCCCATTTGATTGTAATTTTCTGTAAAGCTTCATTCATATAAAGCCTGTGGCACAGTTAAATTGCCTCTGGATGTCACTTATGTTTAAAGAGGGCCATCAGTGCATTTGATGGTAGAAACTGGATATGATCTCCCTTGCAAATGGTTATGAATTAATGTCAACACGCCAGCATTTCTTTCCAACATCATCTCAACTTTATTTATAGTGAGGTTTATCATCATCTGTTCTGATATTAGTTTGGGCAGCAATTGAAGTGCTCAGTTAAACCCAGAGGTTATCAAGGTGGAAAAAAAGATCCAGAATTGCTACTACTGATTGCTAAAGACTTATTGAAAATATGCGTGTGGTCATGGGATGGGAACAAGTTCAGGCTTGGCACATGAAGAATGGCTGAGTGGTCAGATTGGCTAGTATCTTCAGGGAAGAGGGAGAAAAGTCACGGGGGGGGGGAGTATTATTATGAGTTACATTTTTATCATGTGTAATGAAAAGGGTAGATCACGCAACTTATCCCATCCCCTTTATTGAGCTTGGGTTTAGATTGTGGGGAAAGAAATTTTAACTAAGGTTCCGAAACTCTCAAGCTTAGCAAGTGAACAGTCACTTGGAATGTCATAGAATAGTAGTCAACAGAAAGCAAAGTCACATTTGTTTCCCCAATACCTGCACTATCTTAAAAGTAATGTATTAAAAGATCAAAACAATCCCCACACAAAAGTATCCAGCAAGGTAGCTGATCACATGATCTCTTTACAAACAGAAAGCTCAACATTGTTTCCAAATCTGTGCCGCAGTAGTGACAGTGTTCTAAACTTTTAATAAATTAACGTTTGTGCTCGTCTCTTGCTTGTGTTATTGGAAATGTACCTCTTGATAAGACTATTCACCATCACCATCATGTTTTAACTCACTCTTGATGCATAGGGACAGAGAGCTGAAGATGGAGAAGATGAAGGAAACTCAGAGGTACATTGAGGAGTTCAAGAAGCAGCGAGCTGAATGGAAGAGAATTGAACGTGAAAGAATGGAAGCAGAGAACAGAAAGGTTTTGGAATTTGCTAGTGCGCAACAAACCAGAGAAGATGACCGGATGGCCAAAGTTCGAGAACGAGATGAGCATAAAAATATGTTGTACAAAAAGGTAACCTAAATATGTTCGCTTAATCTTTCATTACATGCACATTACAACACTCTAACCCTTAAAATCCATTTTCTAACAAATAACTGGATTGTTTTTCACTGTAGCTTGCTGAGGAAATTGAAAAGGGACGGCATGATCGTGAAGAATTGGAGAATATCCGACAAGAACTGTATCTTGAAAAGGCAGAAGAGGCTCGTAGACAGCAAGAAATGGTTAGTATCGAAAAGGCTTCCTATCCCCAGCTTGTTTTTAAATGAAAAGTTAATTTATTTCTGGCAGTACTTATATTGAGACAGTGCATTGAAAACATGCAATAATGATCTCATATTAAGAAATAGGTGTCAATTTGAGTCTGATACACTTGTAGCCAACTTTTGCTATCCTTGATATTTTCATCTCTGGGTAAGCAATTGCTTTGTTGAACTCCTTTCAACTTGGGTCAAGCTAAGAGTTTGAAAATATGTTGATATATTGAAAATATATCCAAGTGTCTTCATTTATTATTTTTTCGATGCCGTTACTTGAAGCTAAATACCATATGTAATTTATTAGAAAACTGTGCAGAATCAGAAAATAGTTGGCATAAATGTCCATTATTAGCATGAGCAAGTAAGATTTTGGTGAACGTCACAAATGGAGTGAAGTGATTTCCCATTGTTTATTAAATCTTCATTCCATAATAAAATAAGAAGAATAATTGTAATGTGAAGACTGTAGGACAATGACCTGGATTTTGCTGTCAGTGGTGAAGAAATGGCACTTGCCATTCACCTCGCTGACAGCAGTCCACTGATTCCACAGGTTTCTCAGCATAAGAGTTCTTCTAATCTGGTGTCACTTCCAATGCAGTGTAGGGGATCTTTGGCATCCTATGATCAGGGGATGAAATCATAAGACTCTTCAAGATTGAAGAATACTCTCTGAGACACGCTGTCTAAACCAGGAAATAAAATTTGAATTTAAATGATGTATAGAAAGTAAAATACAGATGGAATTAATGGAAAGAGATAAGAGCTGACAGAAAAAATATCTAGCATTATATTTTCTTATGAGGGAATAAGGTCCTCAACAGTTGTAAAAATAATTTTTCAGAGACAGAGGTTATCCATCAGATACGATCACTTATCACTGTTTAAAAACTTACTCCTCAATGTGCCAGCCCTTATTTTTA
Source organism: Scyliorhinus torazame (assembly GCF_047496885.1). Lineage (NCBI taxonomy): Eukaryota > Metazoa > Chordata > Chondrichthyes > Carcharhiniformes > Scyliorhinidae > Scyliorhinus > Scyliorhinus torazame. The sequence continues at coordinate 41,157,184 of NC_092718.1, forward strand.
AAGCCATTTTATAAGACCATAAGACATAGGACCAGAATTAGGTCACTCGGCCCATCGAGTCTGCTCCGCCATTCAATCATGGCTGATAATTTCTCATCCCCATTCTCCTGCCTTCTCCCCATAACCCCTGATCCCCTTATTAATCAAGAACCTATCTATCTCTGTCTTTGACACTCAGTGAATTGGCCTCCACAGCGTTCTGCGGCAAAGAGTTCCAAAGATACACCACCCTCTGGCTGAAGAAATTTCTCCTCATCTCTGTTTTAAAGGATCGTCCCTTTAGTCTGAGATGGTGTCCTCTGGTTCTAGTTTTTCCTACAAGTGGAAACATCCTCTCCACGTCCACTCTATCCAGGCCTCGCAGTATCCTGTAAGTTTCAATAAGATCCCCCCTCATCCTTCTAAACTCCAATGAGTACAGACCCAGAGTCCTCAACCGTTCCTCATACGACAAGCTCTTCATTCCAGGGATCATTCTTGTGAACCTCCTCTGGACCCGTTCCAAGACCAGCATGTCCTTCCTTAGATACGGGGCCCAAAACTGCCCACAATACTCCAAATGGGGTCTGACCAGAGCCTTATATAACCTCAGAAGTACATCCCTGGTCTTCTAGCCCTCTTGACATGAATGCTAACATTGCATTTGCCTTATTTGCCGACTGTACCTGCAAGTTAACCTTAAGAGAATTGTGAACAAGGACACCCAAGCCCCTTTGTCTTTCTGATTTCCTAAGCATTTCCCCATTTAGAAAATAGTCTATGCCTAAATTCCTCTTTCCAAAGTGCATAACCTCACACTTTTCCACATTATATTTCATTTGCCACTTCATTGCCCACTCTCCTAGATTGTCCAAATCCTTCTGCAGCCCCCTTGCTTCCTCAGTAGTACCTGTCCCTCTACAGATCTCTGTACCATCTGAAAACTTAGTAACAGTGCCTTCAGTTCCTTCTTCCAGATTATTAATGTAGATTGTGAAAAGTTGTGGTCCCAGCACAGACCCCTGAAGCACACCACTAATCACCGGCTGCCATCCTAAAAAAGACCCCTTTTATCCCTGCCTTCTGCAGTGTGTAACTAGTGGGTAAGAACAGCAAATTCATGCTGTGCAGCCATTTTAATGCTGAGTCCATCAGTAAGGGCACAGCACACCTTGTGGAGGAGGAGGGTATCTCTGACAACAACTTTTGGATTTCTAATTTCAAAGTGTTACCGGCCTCACCATTGTAATTTCAGGAAATCCTGGCCAATATTGCCTTCAGTTATTACACTCCTATCATGACTAATCTAAATGTGAATTTTCAGGATGTAATTAAATCAAAAAATTGCTTCTTATGCAGGGCTGTAAAACAACCACTAATGCAACAATTTGATAGGGATCAGCAAGTTTGTGGCTAGAAGTTAAAAGGTTAAGTATTTGTGTATGCATGATGTTTCCTTAACTGTACCACAATAGATGATATCATAATTACATTCTGGTTTTTCATCTGAAGTAAAGGCTTATGAAAACAACTGACAAAATTACAAGCAATTCTCTCCACCATGGCGAGGTCAGCTTCTGGTTGGAAACTGTGTTCCCAACTGCATTGGTACCCACAACTTTGCTTCACCTTATTGTGCAGTTAAACTATATTCCAAGATAATGTAAAGAAGTGTTACATTTTAACATTTATTTTTACAGGCAAACATGGAAAAGCAAATTCAACAGCGTCTCGAATTACAACAGACCTACCAAGAGCAAATGGCTTTCAAAGAGAGGCGTATGCAGGCAGAGAAAGAAGAGGAGGATGAGTTGCGGAGGAAGATGATGGCTAAGCTTGCAGAGGATGACCGTATTGAACAGATGAATGAACAGAAGAGACGTATGAAACAGCTTGAGCATAGGAAGGCTGTGGAGAAAATCATTGAAGATCGACGGCAACAATATGAAGCAAACCAAGTACGTAATGAGCATTATCTAAAATGCCTTCTGCCCATGTCATTAATATATTATAGAATCATACATTGGAGGCATAATACAACCCGGCTCTCTCTAAATGCTACTCGGTTAGCCTGACTTACTTCCCTTTCCCAGTCAGCCTGCAATTCTTTTTTCCCCAACCGTCTAATTTTCTTTTGAAGGTTACATTTGAATCTACTTCCACCACACTCTCTGGCAGTGCATTGCTGATCCTAAACAGTCACTGCGTTTAAAGAAAAAAAATCAAGCTTTTCCTCTTATCACCTTTGGTTTATTTGTCATTCCCCTTCAGTTGGTATCTCCTAATTCTTGAGCCTTCCACCACAAAAGGAACAGCTTCTCCCGATCTACTCTGTCCAGACCTCTCATGATTTTAACACCTCCATCCATTCTCCTCTCAACCTTCTCTTAAAGAGAACTCAGTTTTCCAAATACACCTGCATCATTGAAGTCTCTCATCCTCAGATCCCTCTCCAATGCCTTCACATCTTTTCTAAAGTGTCCAGACTTGGACACAATACTCCAGTGAAGTTGAATCAGTGTTTTATAAATATTCACCCTAAGTACCTTCGTTTTGTATTCTCTGCTTTTAATTATAAAGCTCTGAATGCCTTTATTATTCGCTTTCTCCATCTGCCTTTTCATCTTCAGTAAGTTGCACACATATACCCTCTGCTCCCACATCTCCTTTATTTTACATTGCCTCTCCTCATTTTTCCTAACAAAAGGTATCACGTGTTATTTAACATCTAGTTAATGAATGGGTTGGATTCTCCAGTCCCTCAGTCACATGTTTCTTGGCAGAGGGATTCTCTATTCCTGCTGCTTGTCAATGGGATTTCCCATTGAGGCAACCCAGCATTGCCGGGAAACCCGTGGGCCGGGGTGCCCTGCCAGCAGGAACAAGGCAACCCAATGGCTGGAGAATTCCGGCCAATAGCTCTTTGTTTTGGGATTCTATTTTATTTCTTATAGCAATTATTAGAAACAGTCTGCACATTTTTGACATCTAAAAGAACATATTGGTGTGTACAAAACATACATATTCTTGTATCTTCCTTAATACTGGAGCCTACCTTTCATTACTTTTACATTTAAAGAATGTAACTTGGGACGTAAGTTCAATTAAAACCCTTGTGCATTCTTCTTCATGCAGAGAAGGCTAAGCATCTTTATGTTCTGCGTTTGTGGCTGCCAATGCATTTTGATTAATAAATTTAATATTCTATAGCAACTGGAACTTGACAGACAACGTGAAGAAGAGAGGAAGAAGGCAGCTCTTCAAAACATAATTGAGGAAGAAAGGCAGAAACTTCTCAAAGAGCACGCCAGCAAACTGCTAGGCTACCTTCCAAAGGTATGGATAGTGAGAAATCTTGCCAGTTTAGAAGCTGAATTTTAATTAGAGTTTTAGCATTTCGATTATATTGCATGGAAAAGAAATTAGCAGAAGAGTAGCTCTGAAGCTTTATGTATCACTTCACATGAATGTCGAACACTCTCCCAGACATTGAACGCCTGGAATTCCAGTCACTCTGAACGGGATGAAGTACAACTCTTAAGCACTAGCATTGCTGGAACATGTGCAAGCTATGGGAAGTGTGAGCCTTTCAGTCCTCAAGCTTGCAGGGTTGAGATTTGTTATCGGTATCTCCAACTACACACTGGTGTTGTGTTGCTTTGTTATAATTTTCCACCACATGCACTAATTGTGCAGTCAATAAGAACAACTTGTACTTATGTGGTGCCTTTTAAAGCAACCAAACCTTTCATAGCACTCCGTAGAAGCGTTATAAAACAACATATGTCACTAAACTACATAAGGAGATATTAGGGCAGATGTTCAAAAATTTGGTCAAGGAGTTAGGTTTTAAGGATGTCTTATAGGAGGAGAGTCACATAGATAGAGATGGTTGGAGGGAAGAATATTACAGAACTTAAAAAATATATATTTTTATTGACATTTTCCAATTTTAACAGTTTGGCAATTTGACATATAAAGCATGTAATATTTACAGAGTATGATGTTTCTTATGTACAATTTTACACATGCCCCTACTGTCGGCTCCCTCATGGCACCATCTTTCACCCTGGGTGTAATATTGCTATACTTATTATAATAATAATAATCGCTTATTGTCACAAGTAGGCTTCAATGAAGTTACTGTGAAAAGCCCTTAGTCGCCACATTCCGGCGCCCGTTCAGGGGGCTGGTACTTCTTGCCTTATGCGATTCCTGCTGTTATCCTTGTGGGTTCACTGGGGCGGGGTGGGGGCTCTCTACCCCATCCCCTCCTCCCTTTTTCCCCCATGTCTCTCCCTGATACTCCCCAGGGTTTCTTCCTTGCCTCCCCCCACCCCGTTCCACTCTGCTTTGTGCGCTCTTCTCTGCCCTCATCAGTCCCCCCCTTTCTTCTTAATCACTATTGGCCTAGAACAGGTCTTTGAACAGGCTAATGAATAGTCCCCATGCTCTGTGGAAGCCCTTGGTCTTCACCATGTGGAGAAATTCTGACAGGTCTGCCAGCCAGTCTGCAACTGTGGGTGGTGCTGCTGATTTCCAGCGTACGATTAAGGAAGCAAAAGCCAGGGCATCGGCCCTCTTCCCCATATGTAGTTCTGGCTGGTCCAAAACCCTGAAGACTGCCACTCTCAGGCAAGGCTGCACCCTCACCCCCACAACCTTGGACATCGCCTCGAAGAAGGCTGTCCAGAACCCGACTAGTCTGGGGCAGGCCTAGAACATGTGGGCGTGATTGCCTAGCTCAGTCTAATGGTGTTCTTGCTCTTTCCAGCAGTCGTCCGTAGATGTCCCCACAGTTTCCCTTCTCCCTACTGTCCGTGCCCAGTAGTTCCTCCAGTAGTGTCTCTCGGGGCCCTAGGATACCTCGTCATCTCCTTGCGGAGAAAGTTTTTGATTTGTACGTGCTGGAGCTTGTGTCCTTTCGGTACCTCCAGTTCTTCCGTTAGTTCAGGGTCGTGGCTCTGTCCCCCATGTGAAGGTCCCTAACCGCTAACGTCCAAAGACGTGCAGGTTAGGTGGATTGGCTGTGATAAATTGCCCTTAGTGACCAAAAAAGGTTAGGAGGGGTTATTGGGTTACGGGGATAGGGTGGAAGTGAGGGCTTAAGTGGGTCGGTGCAGACTCGATGGGCCAAATGGCCTCCTTCTGCACTGTATGTTCTATGTTCTTATGTCCCCCGTCCTGTCTCCACTTCTTAAACGTGGTGTCTAGCATGGAGTATTACAGGGCTAAGGACTCAGGCAGCCACAGGCACAACTACTAATGGTGGAGTGATTGAAATTGTGAATGCTCAAGAGGCCTGAATTACAGAAGAGCAGATAACTCTGCAGGTTGTGGAGCTGATAGAGATGGGAATGGACAAGGTCCTGGAGCGATTTGTAAACAAGGATGAGAAGTATTAAAATTAAGATATTGCTTAAATGGGAACCACTTATAGGTCCACGGTCATGGGATGATGGGTGAATGGGACTTGGTGCAAATATGGACTCTAGTAGCAGAGTTTTGGATGACCTCAAGTTTATGGGGGTTTGGAACAAGAGAGGAAGGCCAGTGTAAGTTGGAATAGTGAAGTCTAGAGGCAACAAAGGCATAGATGAGGGTTTCAGCAGTAAATGAGTTGAGGCAAGGCAGAAGTGGACAACGATACGCAAGTGGAAATAGGAAGTCTTGACAATAGCAAGAGTATGTTGTCAGGAGCACATGAGGGGGTAGTAAGCCAGTAGACCAGTAAGCCTAACATCGTTAGTGGGGAAAATTCTTGAATCCATTATTAAGGACTTTATAGCGGAACATTTAGAAAGCAGTGCAGGATCAATCAGAGTCAGCATGGATTTATGAAGGGGAAATAATGCTTGGCAAACCTGGTAATCAGTACCGTTGACAAGGGGGAGCCAGTTGATGTGGTATACTTGGACTTTCAGAAGGCGTTTGACAAAGTCCCACATAAGAGATTGTGAAAAATTGAAGCGCATGGGATTGGGGGAAGTGTATTGAGGTGGATAGAAAACTGGTTGGCAGAGAGGAAACAAAGAGTAGGAATTAATGGGTCCTTTTCAAATTGGCAGGCAGTAACTAGTGGGGTGCCACAGGGATCGGTGCATCGATCCAGCTATTCACAATATATATTAATGATTTGGATGAGGGAACAAAATGTAACATCTCAAAGTTTGCAGATGATACCAAGTTGGGTGGGAGGGTGAACTGTGACAAGGATGCAGAGATCTTACAGCATGATCTGGACAGGTTGGTTGAGTGTGCAAATCAATGGCAGATGCAGTATAATTTGGGTAAGTGTGAGGTTATTCATTTTGGAAATAAAAACAGGAAGGCAGATTATTACCTGAACGGTTGTAAATTGGGAGAGGGGAGTGTGCAGCGGGACCTGTGTGTCCTTGTGCACCAGTTGCTGACGGTAAGCATGCAGATGCAGCAGGCGGTAAAGAAGGCTAATAGTATGCTGGCCTTCATTGCGAAAGATTTCGAGTACAGGAGCAGGGATGTGTTGTTGCAATTATACAGGGCCTTGGTGAGGCCACACCTAGAATATTGTGTGCAGTTTTAGTCTCCTTTTCTGAGGAAGGATGTTCTTGCTCTCGAGGGAATGCAGCAAAGGTTTACCAGACTGATTCCAGGGATGGCGCGACTGTCATATGAGGAGAGATTGACTAGGTTTGCATTGATCTAGCTGGAATTCAGAAGACTGAGGGGGGATCTCATCGAGACTTATAAAATTCTAACAGGACGAGACAGGGTAGATGCAGGGAATATGTTACCAATGATGGGTGTGTCCAGAACCAGGGGTCACAGCCTGAGGATTCAGGGTAAACCATTTCGGACAGAGATGAGGAGACATTTCTTCACCCAAACAGTGGTGAGCCTGTGGAATTCATTACCACAGGAAGTAATCGATGCTAAAATATTGAATATATTCAAGAGACGGCTAGATATAGCACTTGGGGCGGATGGGATCAAAGGCTATGGGGAAAAGCAGGATTAGACTATTGAGTTGGATGATCAGCCATGATCGTGATAAATAGTGGAGCAGGCTCGAAGGGCCAGAAGGCCTCCTCCTGCTCCTATCTTCTATGTATCTAAAATATGACATCAAGGTTGCCATCAGCCTGGTACAACTTCCAGGGAAGGATGGAGTAGGCAGGCTGTTAAAGATAAAGTTTGCGTGGAGACTGAAGACAAAGGGTACAATTTGCCCAAAACGTGACACGTGCCATTTTGGGCAAGTTTGAGCAGGTTGATTCGCACCAGCATTTTTGGTGAGATCCAGACCTGTATTCAACCACACTTTTTTTTGAGCTTCGGGAATTTCTCACTGGTAAATTCCACACTTAGAAGTTTTTTCTGCAGTGGGGACCTATACTCGTTGCCAGGCCGCCTACTCTGAGATCAGGTGCCCCAATCTCAAAGTGAGGTTGAGGGTCTCCCACACCCCAACCACAGACGTTGCAAACCCCTGCAGACATGGGCAACACCACAACCCTCGACCCCCGAGGGGCAATCTCTCTCCCCCCCCCCCCCCCCCAAACCAGACATGAGGGTGACCCTGCCCTGCACCAATCCATCCTTGAGTATCAGGGAATCCCTCCCCTCCCCCACTATTCCTTGCTGAGGGTGCCCTCACCTTTAGGGCCTCCCCTTTTCAGTCCCCGATTTTCAGGAGCCCCCACCCAACCTTCATGATGGCCCTTCATCATACCCTTCACACTCCCTTTCGTGTGCCTCGCCCCCCCCCCCCCCAAAGGCCCTGCCCCTTGACAGTGCCAACCTGGCACTCGGGCACTGCCCCTGGAAGTGCCATGTTGGCTCATTTTAATATGATTATCTAGATCATGCCCAGCGAGGGTGTGATCCAGATCACAGCAGGCGTAGTGGGTCCAGCAACTCACGATCGCTTGGCGCCTGGCACAAAACTCGTTTTCGGCCTCATCCACAATGCACCCAGCACAACAGGATCTGCACAATGCAGTGGGAAAATCACACAATGTCTTTGGTCTTCCCAGTATTTGGAGGAAATGTCTGTTAGTCGAATAATGGATATCAGTTTTAAAAATCTGACCATTAGAGACAATCATAGGATCCCTGCAGTGCAAATGAGGCCATTTGGCCCATCATGTCTGTACCAACCCTCTGAAAGAGCACCCTACCTAGCACCCAACCTATCCCCATAACCCCATCTAGGGGCAATTTAGCATAGCCAATCCACCTAACCTGCACACCTTTGGACTGTACGAGGAAACCAGAGCACAAGGAGGAAACCCATTAAGACACAGGAAGAATGTGCAAACTCCACACAGTCACCCGAGGCGAATTGAACCCAGGTCTCTGGCACTGTGAGGCAGCAGTGCTAACCACTGTGTCACTGCTGCCCCAAATAGTGGGTTGAGAGAGGTGGTGATGATAGAACTGGGTGTTGTCAAGATACATGTCGAAACTGATTGTGTTTTATCTCTTAAGCTGTATGTAGTTGAGAATAGGAAGCCATCAGGGAGACACCCGAGGTAACAATGTGAAAGTGGGATAGATTCAGTAGATAAGAATGGAACCAGGGAAGTGCAGTCCCACTCAGCCCGATGACAGTGGAGGAGCATTCGAGGAAGATGACATGGTCAACCATGTCAAAGGCACGTGAAACATTAAGCAGGCAATTTATATTGAGTCCTTTTGATAGATTTATTTTAAAATCTCTACAGGGACAGTAGAATTGAAGGAAATTAATGTATTTATTGATACTTGTGTACAATCAACTCAAGATCAACATTAGCTTCAAAACATTTTTATTGCTGAGATGTGATCATTGCTAGTCAGGCCAGCATCTGATGCCTAGCCCCTTGAGATGGTGGCGCTGAACTGCCTTCTTGAACCACTGCCATTCATGTGATGTAGATACACAACACTGCCTTTGGGAGTGAGTTCCCAGATTTTGACTCTGTGACGGTGAAGGAAAGTCTGGAAGGATTGTGACTTGGAGAATCCTCAGGTGGTGATTTTCTCATGTGCCTGCTACCTTTTTTTGTAGGTGGCATATGTTGTGGGTTTGGAAGTTGCTGCTGAATGAGCCTTGGCCAGTTGCTGCAGCGTCTCTTGTAGATGGCACACATTATTGCTACGGTTTGTCGATGGTGAAAAGTGTGAATGGGCTGTCGATCAAGTGGCTGATTTATCCTGGATTGTGTCGAGCCTCTTGTGTTGTTGGAGCGCACTCATCCAGGCAGTTGCAGGAGATGAATGTTGCTAAGAATAACCAACATATGGCATGCTCTTGTACTGGAGCACCCGGAGGAAACCCATGCAGACACGGGGAGAATGGGCAAACTCAGACAGCGACCCAAGGCTGGAATTGATCCTGGCCCCCTGGCAGCAGTGCTAACCACTGTGCCGCCCTTGAGGTAAATCAACCATCACAGAGCACATGGCTGGGAAACAGTGTAGAGGGAACTTTACTTTCCATAGAATTACTACTGTGCAGGGTGTCATTTGGCCCATTGAGTCTGCACTGACCCTCCAAAAGGAGATTCCACCTCAGTCCACTCTGCCTACCCTATCTCTGCAACCCCATCTAACCTGCACATCTTTGGGCACGAAGGGGCCATTTTCCAAAGTCGGCGCTGACTTTGGGAAGAGAAACTATTTGAGGAAATACAACAGGTAGGAGTAGAAACAGGACAACTGTGCCATGGAGCTGGACAATGAAAGAATTACATTAGAAGACTTTGGAATAGTTGACTGTCGAAGGCAGTGAAGAGTTAAAGAAAAATGGGAACGTGCTACAGTCACAGGCAAAGATATTGATGGTGACTTTGTGCTGCGGGTGGGGAGCAAGCTTGGTTTTGATAGCTTTGTACAAAGAGAAATGAGAAAGATGGGAGTGTGGGTTGTAGACTAGTGTAATTCACCAGGCTCATCTAGCCTCGGCGAGAATTATGCCTTGATGTGCAGTAGGCCCATAATTAAATTTGAGATTAAATATGAATTGTTTCAAATCATTGTAAGCATTTTGTAAATGTGACAAGGTTGTCTTGTTTAATATGGAGGTGCAGTTTAAGTCAATGATGTGCTTCATGATATGGGAGGTCCTGCATTCATCACTTCCACATGTGAAAAGTGCCTCTGACTGCTTGTGTTCAAACTTAACAAAGTTTCCCATCTTAAGAATTAGCTAAGTGGTGCACATGAAAGACACAAGGGCTCCTGAAATGCAGATACCCTCACTCTACAGGGAATTAACTTTTTAAAATTACCATCATGATTTTGAATGATTGACATGGATTCTACTTGTATTTAAATATTCAGTTATTGAGTGAACATAGCTAAGGTTAGGATCGCATTTTTTGCTGGTTAAGCTAATTACTTTCTCTTGTGTTTCTTTGAAAGGGAGTGTTTAGAGATGAGCAAGAGCTTGAACTGTTTGACGATGACTTCAGAGAAAATTTCAAGAAAGGAAGTGCCAATCTGTCTTCAGACGACGGCTGGGATTGTTAGACCTGTACTCATCATCATGTTTGACATGTAAAACATGGCTGAAGCAGCCAGCAGTTACTTCAAACCATAAATTTATATTGATCTCTATTTTTAATTGCAGAGCTGAAAATGTAACTGATGTGAATGTTAATGACATTATATAAATAAATAATATGAATCACTACAAAATTGTTATCACTATGGAGAAGATCCATTATAAAGACCAGTGGACTATAACAATCTTTTATTGTCACAAGTAGGCATACATTAACACTGCAATGAAGTTACTGTGAAAAGCCCCTAGTCGCCACATTCTGGCTCCGGTTCGGGTGCACAGAGGGAGAATTCAGAAGAATGTCCAATTCACCTAACAGCACATCTTTCGGGACTTGTGGGAGGAAACCAGAGCACCCGAAGGAAACCCACGCAGACACAGGGAGAACGTGCAGACTCCACACAGACAGTGACCCAAACCGGGAATCGAACCTGGGACCGTAGCACTGTGAAGCAACAGTGCTAACCACTGTGCTACAGTGCCGAATATAGATTTGCCACTGGAGTTCAGATCACCAATTTCTGAAATCTGCAAGTTTTTCAATTTAACAATTGTTTTACAATACAGTACAGCATTATATAGAGTTATTTTTGTTTCCCTGGCAAATTGGTAGTTTACTGCATGCCATGGGGAAAATAATGGAACAACTATATCAACTAAAGAATAATTGATGGAGTATCAATGGATGGAGTAAATGATAGATTACCTACAATATGTGCTCTCCTATTTCAATGATTTGCATATGGTGGAAGTAAAACCATGCTTAATTGGTTTCACGTGTCTAACAGGAATGTAGAAATGTAGCACTGCCGTGTGGTCTCTAATCACACAAAGGCCAAGATATGTTCGATTGCAACATTTAATTTTGAACTGGAGGAAACAAACTAATTTTCACCCACAAAACCTATCCACCCTCGCGGCCTATGTGGCTGGAGAGGTAGGATCATGGTAGGTGATCCAGATCATTCAAGGAATAATTGAAACTGCATAAAGCTGTTGATCTATATCAAGTATACTCCACCTACTTTAACAAAGCAGTACAATTTAGAAACCGGGTCAGTAATGCAAGCTGCGAGGGCAGCAAGGTGGCGCAGTGAGTTAGCCCTGCAGCTTCACGGCACTGAGGTCCTAGGTTCGATCCCGGCTCTGGGTCACTGTCCGTGTGGAGTTTGCACATTCTCCCAGTGTTTGCGTGGGTTTCGCCCCCACAACCCAAAGATGTGCAGTGTAGGTGGATTGGCCACACTAAATTGCCCCTTGGAAAAAATGAATTGGGTACTCTAAATGAAAAAGAAAAGTAATGCAAGCTACCTGGATAGATCTTCCCCAAAATTACTCTCTAATTACTGAAGGGGCTGATAATGTGCGATTTGGGATATTGCCCGGCCACTGTTGAATGCGTCAATAGGGGAAGCACGGTAGCATTGTGGTTAGCACAATTGCTTCACAGCTCCAGGGCCCCAGGTTTGATTCCGGCTTGGGTCACTGTCTGTGCGGAGTCTGCACATCCTCCCCGTGTGTGCGTGGGTTTCTTCCGGGTGGTCCGGTTTCCTCCCACAGTCCAAAGATGTGGTTAGGTGGATTGGCCATGATAAATTGCCCTTAGTGTCCAAAATTGCCCTTAGTGTTGGGTGGGGTTACTGGGTTATGGGAATAGGGTGGAGGTGTTGACCTTGGATAGGGTGCTCTTTCCAAGAGCTGGTGCAGACTCGATGGGCCGAATGGCCTCCTTCTGCACTGTAAATTCTATGATAATACATGAATGTGCTTTAATTTGTCCAATAATTCTAGCTCTTCCAAATTTGTTCCTGGTGCTCTGAGTGCTATGCTCGTGATTTACTGATGGTTGGCTTATCTCAGAGCAGTCTTTTCCTTGGCATTGCTGTGCCAGAGATAGACTTGCTATTTTTCTCATGCTACTTAAAGTTTCCTAGTCTGTCTTTTTCTGTTAGATCTACAATCAGCATTTTCTGCAGGAACCTGACAGGAAGATTATTCACAATTTGTTTATGAACTAGCTGTTGTAGCAAATCAATTCAGCTCCTAGGTCAAAAACATCAATGTGCTCTGCAGTATCAAATGCAAAACTGGATCCATTACTCGTAAGTGACGAGAATTCTAGTATGGTGAATATGTCTTTCTCTCTTATTTCACTTAACTGTTTGCCTCTAAATAGTTTTCCAGGATGGGAAGATAAGAAACGAGGATTGTTAGTTTGAAACGGGCTTCCTATACTACATCTACGCATTAAAATTACTAACCAGCACCTTCAGCATGGACATGGCTGCCCAACAGTGGCTGCCTCTGAAAACTGAGGGGCATAGACCCAGTCCTTCTCAGGTCTGCAGTAATAGTCACATTGTGGAAGGAAATAAATCCAGGGGGATTTCGATAGAAGACTGACTGAGCTGGCCCATTCATCAGGGTTTTCCCCTCTGATTAATGTTCAGAAGCATAATCTTCCAAACAAAATGCAAAATTAAACTCAGGAGGTTCTGCTGTGACCAGGTAATTGGTTCTGAGCATATCAACTAATATTGACCAATTCCCTCCTAATTTCAAATAGACTGGTTGAGGGCAACATGTCAGCTAGTACAGGTATGACAAACCCAGAGCAGCTTCAAATGGCCAAATTTATGAAAATAAATCCTTCAAGCAATGTCAATTACATCATGTCAGTCCACAAAGCCTATGTTAACTCTGTCAGTTGATGCCAGGTCCGTCCCTCAAATATGAGAATGTAGGTATGTATACCAACAATGTATTTTAGGGGAGGGTTGCACACAACAATCAAATATTGGGGAGAGTGTTGCACACAACAATCAAGTATTAGTCATACTGAAGTTCTGGACATAATCGTTAGCTGGAAAAAATGGAATTGAGATAACCTTACTGGGTCACTGGGTCAACTAAGATTCACAGATCTATTTCCAACTGCTTATTGTGCTCGTTTGTACAGTGAAGATGAATGGGACTATGCTCATGTATCTTGGTGCTAGATACTCTCCTCAAGTTTTCTTTATTATTTTGTGGCTGACCCTATTTGGAGTTGCTGCTTAAAGTCAGGAAAATTGTTTCAAAACCAGAATTGAATTGGGCATAGAGAAATAAGAACACTGTTGGGCTCTTAAGGAAAATGTATTGAATGGAAATTAAAACAAATCAAAATGAGTCAACAGAAACTACTTTACAAAGTAAAAATGGCCGTGTAGCAAAATGTCTGCTAAATAGTTTCAGGATGTGGGCCATACTGGATGCTGATTATGTAACCAGATGTAGAATTTCAGAAGTTAGGGTCCGTGGCTTAAAGGGGAAGGAGAAAACACAATCATAGGTTAAAAAACACACACTACAATAGAATGAATTAAGTAACAAAAAAGGTTGAAAACAATTTTGTCTTTATTCCTTAAAATATTTTTTGTAAAATTGGCAGGAGTAGGATGAATGCAAATACTGAACTCCATAAGAAAAATATACATACACAATTGCAACAAATGTTATGTTTTATAACAAAGTTGTATGTAACTCACAAATTTATTTTTATAATATAAATTTAGAGTACCCAATTAATTTTTTTTCCAATTAAGGGGGAATTTAGTGTGGCCAATCCACCTACCCTGCACATCTTTGGGTTGTGGGGGTGAGACCCACGGAAACACTGGGAGAATGTGTAAAAACTCCCAAATTTCTATTCTGATCAGTTTCCCCATTCCAAAGCTTTAATAAATTCCTCTTCGGTGAAGGAGAGCATTTTAGCAGCTTCCATGTGCATCTAAAAAAAAACAGACAAGATTGTAAAATGTCTACTGCAATTATTTTTTGAAAAAGTATTTTTATTCTTGAAGGAACTGGAAGCGAAGTATGGGCTGGAGCAGGGGGAAATGTTTAGATACATGCAGGTTCGAGATTTTGGCAGAAAGGAGATACAGAGCTTCCCGGTGGAGCCGGCCTCCACTTGCTGGAGGAGGTGCTGACGACGGGGACTGGAGAAGGGGGTAGTGTCAGCGATTTACGGAGCTATTTTGGAAGAGAAGAAGGCACCACTGGAAGGGATCAAAACAAAGTGGGAGGAAGAGTTGGGAGAGGATATGGAGGAGGGGTTCTGGTGTGAGGTGCTCCGGAGAGTGAATGCCCCGACCTCATGAGGTTGGGGCTGATATAGCTGAAGGCGGTATACAGAGCACACCTCACGAGGGCGAGGATGAGCCGATTGAAGGAGTAGAAGATATGTGAACGTTGCTGTGGGAAGGGGAAGGGGGGGGGGGACGCTAATCATGTTCATATGTTTTGGTCCTGTCCAAAGCTAGAGCATTACTGGAAGGAGGTTTTAGGGTAATTTCTAAAGTGGTGCACGTTAAACTGGGGCCGGGCCCCCGGGAGGCCATATTTTGGGGTGTCGGACCAGCCAGGGTTGGAAACGGGTGCGGAGGCAGATGTTGTAGCCTTCGCCTCGTTGATCACCCGAAGGCGGATACTGATGGGTTGGAGAGCAACCTCTCCACCCTGTGCCCTGGCGTGGCGGGGGGACCTGTTGGACTTCTTGACTCTTGAGAAGGTTAGGTTTGAACTGAGGGGAAGGATGGTGGGGTTCTACAATTCATGGGCATTATTCATTCTGCACTTTCAAGAACTGGATAACATCGAACATTAGTTGGGGCGTGAGGGTTGGGGGGCTGTGTGTGTTAATGGCGACTATGGGTGATCCCTAATTCCTTTTTGTCATTTGTTTGTGTGAATATGCGGGCTAATGTTTGGGGTTTGGTGGGAGGATGGGGTCGTTGTTATTGATATGGGGATTGACATATTTGTTAATGATTATTGTTTATTGTTGGTGGGTGTAAATTTGGAGAAAATGTGAAAAAGGAGAATAAGTTTTTAAAAAAAGTATTTTTATTCCAGTTTTTAACATTTGAAAAACATTACCCCCACACAGTTGACGGTAACTAGTTCTCCAAAATACAGAAGAAACAAACCCCATCTATTGTGGAACCCCTCATTCGCCCCTCATTGGAGCAAATTTCACTTTCTCTAAATGCAGGAACTCCATTAGAAGTCCCAGCCACACTGAGGCACGGGGGTGAGGCTGACCTCTACCCCAACAAAAACCCGTCTGCAAGCAATCAGCGAGGCAAAGGCTAAAACATAATAATAATCCGCTTCCGCTTGCAACTCTAGCAGGTCTGACATCCCGAATATGGCCCCCAGCGGACGAGGCTACAAGTCCATATGCAAGATTGCCGACATGGTGGTGAAAAACAACCTCCGCAATTTCTCCAACTTCGGGCAGGACCAGAACATATGCACTGATTAGCTGGGCCTCTCCCACATAGTTCACAAATATCCTCCACCCCCTCAAACAGCAGCTCATCCTCAACTTCATCAAGGGCGCCCGGTGTACCATCTTTAGCTGTATCATGCCCCAGCCTCGCACATAAGGTTGAGTCGTTCACCCTCCACGGCACCACACCGCAATCCCTCTGCTAGCGCCATCCCCAGCTCCTCCTCCCACTTGATCTTAACCCCCCAGAGGCACCTTATCTTCCTCCACAATCCTCTTCTACTGCAACTATACAAACTATTTAATCACTGAATTCTTTCAGGTGTCATTTAAAAAAAAAACCCAATTCTTCTGAGTTTTTAACCTTGGTGTTTATAATAACTACCATGATTCTGAAAATACTTCTACTGATAGTAAATTCTCATTTTTGTCCCATCTTACCTTTTGCCTTTTAAGGATGTCTATTAGCTTCAGCTGCTTCTTAAAGCCGGTCATGAGCTCTGTTTTCTGTTTTTCTAACTTTTTGTTTTCGGTCTTCAGCTGGTCAATCGTTAATTTCTCTTGATTAGTTGTGTCCTAGTGATAAATAATTAGTATATTTAAAAAAGTACTTGTTTGTATTGCATTAGGTTAATTTTTTGGGCCATCCTTTGCCTACTTTGATGGACAGGCACAGAGGGTGGGATTCTCCGATTGTCGACGCCAAAATCACGTTCGGCGATCGGCTGGAGAATCCCGGTTTATGCCGGAATCGGGGGAGGCACCGTTTTTGCGATCCTCCGCCCTCCCTGAAATGGGATATTCTGCATGCCGTATGGACGGCCTCAGGACGTCACCTGAGGCCCTCCCCCAATGCCCCGCCCCAATGGGCCGAGTCCCTGACGGCGTGGGGACACCTGTGCTCACACTGTTCGGGGACCTCACGTGGCGGCTGCGCCGGCAGGTGGGGCTTTGGCGTAGACTGGTGGGGGTGGTCCGGGGGTGGCGAGGCTGGTTACAGGGGGGCGGTTTTTGGCAGGCCTGTTCCGCCCGCGGCCGGCGGTGTGCGCATGCGCGGCCACGGACCTGGCCATTCTCTGGCCGCATCTGCAGGTAAAGCCGGGGGCTTTATGCTGCACAGCTGCTAGCCCCTCACCGGACGGAAGATTGGTGCAAGTGCGACTCAGACCTTCTGGTCATAAGACCAGACAGATCCTGCGGACATAGCCGCAGGATCAGAGAATCCAGCCCAAAGTGTCTTTAGGCAGCCACAAAGCCCACAGGAATACTCACGTAAACGACATGTCAGATATTAGAAAGAGCAGTTTAATGAAAGATTGATATCAAAGCACAGCAGCTCTCAAGCTGACAAGTAGAAATAGCAGATAATGATCAAGGACGTACGAGAGCAAAATAAACACATGCTGCGAAACATAACTATATGGGACAAAGCATAACCAAACAGACAACAAATAAATAGAAAAAAAGTTGCACAAGCTGCACTGACTTAACATAAGTGGCCTTTTCTTGTTCACTTCTTAACTCCCTTCTGCATGGTGGGTTGGGAGGAGTTTCTTACTGACTGGATCTTATTTTCTCCATATATTGAGCCACAAATGTAATCATTGGCTCCTGATTTGAGATCTTCAATAAATCACCCAGCCGATGCACATTGTACGAGATTGATCAATTTTGATGTATAAATGAGTTTAGTATACGCTTAAGTGGAGTTGTATCCAGTTATGACCTCTGCACAGGATGGATGCCACCCCAAATTTCTGAAATCTAAACACAGATTCTAACACTTGACAAAAACAATTGCGAGGCGTATAAAATTTATACAGATTATTCATCAAACTTTTAAAGAAAAAATATTTTGTGGAATTAACTTAAGTAAGAAGTTTGTTATGTACAGCAGTGATAAACTTTAAAGGATTCTGGAACTGGAAATCAGGTCACCTAACCAGGCCGAGGCATTGGGTTGAGTGGGACACCTCCACCCAAACAGAATTCTCGTTAATGAGGCAAAGGCGAGGACATCCACCTTTACTCCCGTCTGCAGGACCGGCGAGTCCAAAACCCCGAAAATGGCCACCAGTAGACAAGGCTTCAGTTTGACATTAAGGATCTCTGACATGATGTTAAAGTTGGAGACTTAAAAGCTTAACAACTTGGGACATGACCAGAACATGAGTATAATTAGTTGGCCACCGAAAACACCACTCAGACTAGTCGTCCACCCCCGAAAATAATCATCCTAGTCTTGGTCAGATGAGCCCTATGCACCACCTTGAACCTGATCAAACTAAGCCGAGCACAGGAGGACATGGAGTTGATCCTGCGAAGAGCCTCACTCCACACACCCTCATCCAGAACAGGACCCAATTCTGCCTCCCATTTAATCTTCACCTCATCCAATGGGGCGACTCTGCTGATAGGATCTGACCAAGAGTACCCAAAATACTCTCCCATCCAGACCCAGCCAAAGTAAAATCATCTTCAACAGGGAGGACATTGGTCCCAAGGGAAATGAAGGAAAAGTCTTCCTCAAAAAATCACGAATCTGAATGTATCCAAACAAATTGGTTCCAGGGAGTTGGAATTTATCCAACAGCTCCTCAAAGCTGGCAAAACTTTCCTCCACGAACAAGTCCCCAACCCCCTCCAGACTCTTACCCTCCCATGTCCTAAACGTCAAGTCTAAGCCCATTGGCACAAATAGATGATTCCTATAAGTGGGGGTCAACAACGACATGGCGCTAAATTTAAAATGTTGTCTGAATTGCTTCCAGATCCTCAGGATGGATACCACCACTGGATTTGAAGAAACTTTTGCACGAGAATGGCAGTAACTAAAGCATCCAAACTAGAGCCCCTACAAGAACACACCTCCATTTGCCCCCAGGTGAAAGTCTGATCACTAAGCCACCCCAGCATATTCTCAATATTGGCAGTCCAATAACAAAATAAATTGGGTAAAGCTAAACCATCCAAGAGTATATTCCTCTGGAGAACAGCCCTACGGTTTGATAGGGTGAGCCCACCTCACCCTATCAAATGCTTTTTCAGCATCCATGGACACAATCACCGCTGGTTTGGTCACAAGAGAGGGAAGGACAATATTTAACAGCCGACGTATATTGACTGACATTGCCGATCCGTAACTAAGTCTGCCTGGTCTCCCGTGATCACGTATGGGAGACAGGGCTCCAACAGCAGCCCCAGCACTTTTGTGAGCAATTTAGTGTCTGCATTCAAAAGCGTAATGGGTCGAAACAACCCACATTCCGTAGGTTCCTTGTCCTTCTTCAGGATCAGGGAAATAGAGGCCTGCTGTAGTGTAACTGGCAATGAACCCCGGGACAAGGAGTCATTGAACATGTCCAATATTAACAGGATCAAGTGACTTGCAAACCTCAATGGGGAATCCATCAGGGCTGGGTGCTTAACCCAATGATTTCATAATTCCCTCAGGGCCCAGTGGGGTCCCAACTCCTCCCATCCTTCTCTCTCCACCAAAGGGAAGGATAATCTAAAAGATCCACCATGGCAGAACTCTGGGGCTCCGATCTATCAAGGTCTCTATAGGATGTTTCGAAAGCCACATCGACTTTAGATGGTGCGGAAACCAAACTGCCACCCAGGTCCCTTATCCATACATTTTCTGGTAAGGAGCCTGCCTCCTCAGCTGATGAGCTAAAAGGCAACTGGCCTCCTCCCAAAGAATGTCGCAGTTGGCTCATCGCCTTACCTGTGATAACAATTCAAATTGTGTCTGTAGTTTTTCCTATTCGCAGGCAACGCAGAGGTGGGGGCAAGCGAGTACTGATGGTTCACCTCAAGGATGGAGTCCACCAGCTGCTCCACCCTCGCAGTCTCTTCCACATGCACTTGGTAAGAAATTATCTCCCCCCCCACCTAATGACCGCTTTAAGGGCCTTCCACAATGTAGAAGGTGAGGTGGCCTCACTTTTATTGAATTTGATTAGCTGATGGGAGTACAAATCAGGAATGGCGGCTAACAACCTGTTAACAAAATCCATAATATCCCAACTTGGCACATAGACATTGACCAGGACCACCAAGGTGCCCGTCAAGGACCCACTAATGATCACATGTCCACTATTAGGATCTTACAGGCTGAAAATGGAACCTTTTTAATTGATCAAAATTGCTGCCCCCCCCCCCCCCCCCCCCCCGCCCCAGGCTGTATCGTCAAAACCCGATTGAAATACTTGACTCACCCACCACTTCCGCATCCTTACCTGCAAACGAGTCTCCTGCAGAAACACTATATCAGCACTCAAACTGTTCAGGTGAACAAATACCCTCAACCTTTTTATTGGCCATTCAAACCCCTTACATTCCAGGTGGGTGGGCCCCTCACTCCATCGACTTACAGAGATCCTCGGACACAACCCGTCATTGCTTCTCGAATTCTATCGCCAAGACGCCGGCAAGCATCTTGGCTGTTAGTGGATTGGCCCGAGTCACAGCAGAAGCCTCCACCGAGGAGCCCCAAGAATGCTCCAACTCCATCAATGAACTTTTATTTTTTGTAACAAACATTTCATTAAGGCATTTATGGTTTTATAACAACAAAAGATACAAATATAAACATAATTCAGTGCTGAACACCGCCCCCCCCCCCCAACCAACAACCATACCCCGCCAACATAGCTTATACACATAATCCCCAAGACCCTCCATCTCCTCTTGACGATCCCACCTAAATTGAACTAAACTAACTCCCCCTTATTCCCTAACCCACCCCCATTATTGTATCTGCTAATAATTTAGTTTCCCCCGAAGAAGTCGAATAACGCCTTCCGAACGAACCCGAACACTGATCCTCTCAGGGCGAACTTAATTTTCTCAAGCTTGAGAAACCCGGCCATGTCGCTAACCCATACCCCCAATTTTGTGGGCTCCGAGTCCCTCCAGAATAATAGGATCGGTCTCCGGGCTACCAAGGAGGCAAAGGCCAAAACGTCAGCCTCTCTCGCCCCCTGGATTCCCGGGTCTTCCGACACTACCCTCATTTTTAGCACCGTGGATATGACATCGCCAAATCCCTGCCAGAAACCCCTAAGCTTCGGACATGCCCAAAACATGTGGACATGATTTGCAGGCCCTCCTGCACACCTCACACACCTGTCCTCTACCCCAAAAAACCTGCTCATCCGGACCGCTGTCATGTGTGCCCAGTGAACCACCTTGAATTGTATCAAGCTGAGCCTGGCACATGATGAGGACGTGTTGACTGTACTCAGTGCATCCTCCCACTGACCTGCCTCAAGTTCCTTACCTAGCTCATCTTCCCACTTGCGCTTTATCTTCCCTATCTGGGTTCCCTCCGACTTCATGAGCTCTTTATAAATTTCCAAGACATTCCCTTCCCCCACTCAAGTTTTTGAAACTACCCTGTCCTGTATCCCCTGTGGCGGTAGAAGCGGAAAGGTCGAAACCTGCCTTCGCACAAAGTCCCTCACCTGCAGATAGCGAAACCAATTCCCACCTGCAAATTCGAACTCCTCCAGATCCTCCAAACAAGGCAAGGAAAGCTCCCATCAATAAACAAATCTCCCAGTCTCTCAATACCTACCCTCTGCCACCTCCGGAACCTCATCCAACCTCCCCGGGACAAACTGGTGATTGCCACAAATTGGAGCCCACACCGACGCTCCCTCCACTCGCTTATGCTTCCGCCACTGTCCCCAAACTCTCAGAGCCGCCACCACCACCGGGCTTGTGGAGTACCGGGCCAGCAAGCATGGCAGATGTGCTGTTACCAGTGCTCCTAAATTTGTGCCCCTACATGATGCCGCCTCTATCCACTCCCATACCAACCTCTCCCCCACTACCTACTTCCTGATCATAGCTATATTTGCCGCCCAGTAGTAATTCCTAAAGTTCGGTAGGGCCAACCCTCCCCCCACCGGCTCTGCTCCAACAGCACTTTCCTGACTCGCGGGGTTTTACCTGCTCATACAAACCCAGAAATCGCCGCATTAACCCGCTTAAAAAAGGCCTTTGGTATAAAAATAGGCAGACACTGGAAAACAAACAAAAATCTCGGGAGGACCGGCATCTTTACGGTCTGTACCCTCCCCGCCAGTGACAATGGGAGCATGTCCCACCTCCGAAAGTCCTCCTTCATTTGCTCAACTAACTGGGCCAGATTTAATTTACGTAACTGCTCCCATCCCCGTGCCATCTGGTTTCCCAAGTATCGAAGACTCCCTCCCACCACTTTGACCGGCAACACCCCCAGCCTCCTCTCCTGCTCCCTCACCTGGATCACAAAAACCTCACTTTTCCCCATATTCAATTTATATCCCAAGAACCTGCTAAATTCCCCTAAGATCCGCATAATCTCTCCCATCCCCCCCCAACGGGTCAGAAATATACAGGAGTAGGTCGTCAGCACACAACAAGATCCTGTGCCCCCCCCCCTGGACTAGCCCCTTCCAGTCCTTTGATGCTCTCAGCGCCATCGCCAATGGCTCTATAGCCAAACAACAGTGGGGAGAGTGGACAGCCCTGTCTGGCCCCCCATGTAGGCTAAAGTTATCCAAACTCCCCCAGTTCGTCCGCACACTCGCCATCGGGGCCTGGTACAGCAACCAAACCCACAAATACTCCCACTCCACCCAGCCAAAGGTTTTCTCCGCGTCCATAGCAACCACTACCTCCACTTCCCTCCCCTCGGAGGGCATCATGATGACATTCAAGAGCCATCTGACGTTGGCCGTTAACTGCCTGCCTTTTACAAATCCTGTCTGGTCCTCCACTATCACCCCGGTACACAATTCTCTATTCTGGAGGCCAACATCTTGGCCGCAATTTGGCGTCAACATTTAGTAGGGAGACTGGTCTGTATGACATTGTTCTGGGTCCTTCTCCCGCTTCAAGATCAATGAGATTGAACATTGTTGGGGGAAGAACACCCCGCTCCCTTGCCTCATTAAATGCCCTCACCAACAGCGGACCCAGCATCCCAGAAAACCTCTTAGAAAATTCCACTGGGTAACCGTCCTGTCCCGGGGCCTTATCTGATTGCATGGTCTCCAATCCCTCTACTACTTCCATAATCCCGATTGGGGCACCCAGACCCTCCACCAACCCTTCCTCCACCTTGGGAAACTCCAAACACTCCAAGAATTGCCTCAACCCCTCTACCCCAGCAAGGGGCACTGACTCATACAACCGACCCCATTCACCCCCGTTGGGTCGAAGACTGTGTTCCCCCCTCTATCTTTCACTCTTCCTATCTCCCTGGCCACCTCCCTTTTTCTGAGCTGGTGTGCTAACGTCTTACTGGCCTTCTCCCCATACTCATATATCACCCCCCTCGCCTTCCCCAACTGCTCCACCACCTTCCCTTTGGATATCAGCCCAAACTCCATCTGGACCTTCTGCCGCTCCCTCGACAGTCCCGCCTCTGGGGCTTCAGAGTGTCTTCTATCCACCTGCAGTATCTCCCTAACCAGCCTATCCATCTCTGCCCGCTCCACCTTCTTCCCTATGAGGTCCCCCCCTAACTACTGCCTTCAGCGCTTCCCATATCGTTGCCTCCGAAACCTCCCGTGTCATTTGTCTCCAAATAATTTTGGATGGCCTCCCTCACCCGCCCACACACCTCCTCATCCGCTAGCAGTCCTACATCTAAGCTCCAGTGCGGGCACACCCGTAAATCCACGCAGTGTGGGGCACGGTCTGACACAACAATCGCCGAATACTCGGCATCCACCACCCCCGCCAGCAAGGCCCTATCCAAAAAGAAAAAATTAATCCGGGAGTACACTTTATGTACACGGGAGAAAAAAGAAAATTCCTTCACCCTTGGTCGACCGAACCTCCACGGGTCTACCCCTTCCATTTGTTCCATAAACCCTTTTAGCTCCTTCGCCGTGGCTGGTACCCTCCCGGTCCTCGAACTCGACCGATCCAGCCTCGGATCTATAACCATATTGAAGTCCCCTCCACCATGATCAGCCTATGTTAGTCCAGGTCCAGAACCTTCCCCAGCACTCGCCTCATAAACTCCACGTCACCCCAGTTTGGTGCATAAATATTCACTAATACCACCGACATCCCCTCCAGCTTCCCGCTCATCATAACGTACCTACCCCCCGAATCCGCCTACTTCGAATGACACCAGCTTATTGATCAAGATCGCAACCCCCCTAGTTTTAGAGTCCAGCCCTGAATGAAATAGCTGCCCGACCCACCCTTTCCTCAGCCTAGTCTGATCCACTACCCTCAGGTATGTCTCCTGTAAGGTTGCCTTGTCCGCCTTCAAACTTTTCAAATGCACAAACACGCAAGCCCTCTTGACCGGCCCATTTAGCCCTCTCACGTTCCATGTGATCAGCCTGGTTGGGGGATACCGCCCCGCCCGGGCTGATCAACCATCACCCTTCTTAGGCCAGCCTCCAGCCCGCATCCCGCGCTTCCTCAGGCGCCCACCATCATCGACCTCCAATTTGTCTCCACGCGCCAGTCCCTCCCCTGTCAGCAGATCAATACCCCCTGCCCCCCACAACAAGATAACCATCCCAACCCCCCCTCAACAAACTGATCACCTGCTCGCCCCCCACTGCGCTTCCGTGAGCTAGCCCACCCAGCTAGCCTGGTAGCCCCCGCCCATGGCACCAAGTATCCTGCCCCCCACTGATCTCCTTCACCCCCCACTCAAACATACATATGCAAACATTACAATCCCCATCAAACACAAAGAAGGAAATTCCCCCCCCCCCCCCACAAATTAAGAACAAAGTTGACCCGCATATAAAACTGAGCCACGGCCCAAAATGTAGTGGAAAACAACACATACAAAACCTAAAAAGAAAAAGGAAATTTAGCAGCATAATAAGAACACAGCTACTCGCCCCCAAGTTCAATGTCCTGCATCACCTGCCAGTCCCCTGTCCTTAACAAAGTTCATCGCCTCATCTGGTGATCCAAAATAAAGTCCTTGGCCCTCAAAAGTGACCCACAAACGAGCTGGGTACAGCATGCCGAACATCACCCCATTCTTAAAGAGTGCCAATTTCTCTTTATTGAAACTCGAGCTTCTTTTGGCCGGATCCGCACCCAAGTCCTGGTAAATACGCAGCTCACTATCTTCCTATTTGCAGCTCCTCGTCTGTCTGGCCCACCTCAAGATCTGTTCCTTGTCCAGGAACCGATGCATTCATACCACCATCGCCCTTGGCGGCTCAATTCTCAGCGGCTTCCTCATCAGCGCTCTGTGCGCCCTGTTCACTTCCAAGGGCCCAGTAAACCCACCTTTCCCCAGCAGCTTCTCGAACATACGTGCCACATATGCCGCTGCATCCGATCCCTCGCTGCCCTCTGGGAGGCCAATGATCCTCAGGTTCTGCCCGCGACCTGTTCTCCAGATCCTCCACTTTGTCTTGCAGCCTTTTCTGGTGGTCCTTCAACAGCCCCATCTCCGCCACCATCACGGCTAGCTGGTCATCATGCTCAGCAACCACCTCTTCCACCTTCTGGATCGCCTGGCCCTGGGCTTCCAATCTCTGCTCCACACGGTCAATCCCCTCTTAATCGGATCCAGGTATTCTTTTCTTTGCTGAGCAAAGCTCCCCTGGAGAAAGGCCACAAGCTGCTCCGTTGACCACTGGGCCAGTCCCTGAGCCTCCGCCATATTTTTCTGTGCTGCAGACTCCACTCCCTTCTTTGACTAACGATCTATTAGTTCTAGTAGAATGTGGCTAGTTCCAGAGCACAAGTCTTCAGTGCTATTGCTGGAATGTTGTTATAACCCTCAGCCTTTGCTATATCTAGCACGGTCAGCTTTTTCTTGATATCATGTGGAGCGAATCCAATTGGCTGAAGACTGGCACCTCTGTTGCTGGGGAACTCCAGAAGAGACCAAGATGGAGCATACACTCACCCATCTGGCTAAAGATTGTTACAAATGCTTCCGTCTCATCTTTTTAAAAATAATTAAAACATTTTTTTAAGAGTATCCAATTATTTTTTTTTCCAATTAAGGGGCAATTTAGCATGTCCAATCCACCTACCCTGCACATCTTTGGGTTGTGGGGGTGAGACACAGTCTCGTCTTTTGCACTGATGCGCTTGGCGCCCAGTTAGTTGTTTAATTGCCCACTACCATTCATGCTGGATGTGGCAGGACTGCAAAGCTTATCTGCTCCATTGGTTGTGGGCTTGCTTAGCATTGCCTATCGCATGCTGACTCTGCTGTTTGGCATACAACTAGTCCTGGTGTAGCTTCACCTGGTTGACACCTCATTTTTTGGTATGCCTTGTGCTGCTCCTGCACTCTTCATTGAACCAGGATTGATCCCCTGACCTGATGGTAACGGTCAAGTGGGGGAGATGCCGGGCTTTTAAGTTACAGATTGTGGGGCTTCGATATTGGCAGCATCACTACTGACCCAGCTGGCCGAGATTTAAAGGATTCTAGCTGTTAGTCGGGATCTTTGACAGGGGGTGAGGGAACAAACAAGAGGGGAAAAACCTACTTGGATCTCTTCATCAATCACATTGCTGTGGGTCTGGAGTCACAAGCAGACTACACCAAGTAAGGACTTCCTTCCCGAAAGGACATTAGTGAACCAGATTGATTTTGTGAAAATGGTCACTGGTTTCATAGTCAAGATTAGACCAGCTTTTAATTCCAGTTTTATTAATTTAGTTTAAATTGCCATGGTGGGATTTGAACCTGCATCCCCAGAGTGTTAATTTGGGCTTCTGGATTACTAGTCCAATGACGTTACTTATCTTCTGTTTGTAATTTACCTTATTACTCTGCTTCACTTTATTCAGTTCTGTCTTGTATTTTTCAGCCTCTTCTAATGCTCTGTTCAGACGAATCTCTGTGGCACTGTGGTTTGTAGCAGCTTGTTTCTGGGCTCTTTTCTGGCTGTCCAGTTCCTAAGATAACAATTATATGTAGAGGAAAAGTAATTGAATATGCAATGTTAAAATATATGCAGATGTTAAAATATATGAAAATATAGTAATTTGTCCCAAAATCTGCTATTACACAAATAGTGCTCATATTCTGGACTTTAACATTTCTCAAAAAATATCACTGGTCCTATTTGCTATCTCATTTTAATGTTAAAGAATAGAGGCTGAAAAGCAGACATGGTAGAAATATTCATTTTGACAATTTACTGCCAAACTGCATTTTTTGATATGGACTTAACTGTGGTGAACACATATTAAGAGACTGAAAATACCAGTTAAGCAAGTTATTAGGGGGTGGATCCAATAAGGTATTATTTCCCTACATTATGAACCCGTTATCCCACTCCTACGAGAGCCAGACTTTATTTACTAGTGACATTCTTACTGTTGATTAAAAAAAATATTTATTAGTAGGAATATATATGTATACCGTATTGGTTGTGAAACATTTTGAGGTTATGAAAGATGTTCAACAAAATGTACCTTATTTCTTCCCTTACTGTGTATCCTAAAAACTATTTGCAATATATCACATTTCTGCAGCTTTCTCAATTAAACCCAACTAACTTGTACATCGGCGACACTTTTATTTGAAAATATGATCTGCATGAACACCAGCTCCTTAATAAACTCATGAAAAAAAACAAATAATTTTATTTTGCTTTTCCATACAAGTGAAGGCCAACGGGCAGCACGGTAGCATTGTGGATAACACAATTGCTTCACAGCTCCAGGGTCCCAGGTTCGATTCCGGCTTGGGTCGCTGTCTGTGCGGAGTCTGCACGTTCTCCCCGTGTGTGCGTGAGTTTCCTCCGGGTGCTCCGGTTTCCTCCCACAGTCCAAAGATGTGCAGGTTAGGTGGATTGGCCATGATAAATTGCCCTTAGTGTCCAAAATTGCCCTTAGTGTTGGGTGGGGTTACTGGGTTATGGGGATAGGGTGGAGGTGTTGGCCTTGGGTAGAGTGATCTTTCCGGGAGTCGGTGCAGACTCGATGGGCCGAATGGCCTCCTTCTGCACTGTAAATTCTATGATAATCTATGAACTCCGCTTGTCTTCAGTAGACATAGCTTAAAAAGTATTAAATGCACATAAAACAAAGTATCTTGTTGTTAATATTTATTATCATATGTATTTACTAATGAATCTGCTATGGTATTTCACTCCATGTCAAACAATGTATATCAATCAATTTAGTTCAGTTACTCAGTTGGATGGACAGCTGGTTCGGGATGATGAGCGAGGCCAACAGTGCAGGTTCAATTCCCGTACCAGCTGAGGTTATTCATGAAGGCCCCGCCTTCTCAACCTTGCCCCTCACGGACTTCCGGGTGCGGCGATGACCAGCTGAGTCGCACGTTTCGGCAGCTCCCTGTGAAACGGACTTTTGGGCTCTTGATAGGAGCACCAACGGCAATTTTAACGGCTGAAAACACCGTGCGGTAAACCAGAAGGGTGTTCCCCCTGGACACGGATGGAAAAAGGAGAGGAAAGTGGCCGGATTGCAGCGGATCCTTTGGAACAACGGCAAGGAAGGCAAGCAGAAACCAAGATGGCGTCGGAAGGTGGCAGTTTCATATGGGGCCCTGAACAACAAGAGTTTTTGAAACGCTGCGTGGAGGAGATAAAAAAGGAAATGAAGAAAGAGTTGTTGGCCCCGATATTACAGGCGATTGAAGGGCTGAAAGAGGAACAAAAGACCCAGGAGCAGGAGCTTCGGGTCGTGAAGGCGAAAGCAGCAGAGAATGAAAACGACATACAGGGCCTGGTGGTGAAGTCGGAGATACAGGAGGCACACCAGAAACGATCTGTGGAGAGGTTGGAGGCACTGGAAAATAACGCAAGGAGGAACAACTTGAGGATTCTTGGCCTTCCTGAAGGTGTGGAGGGGGCGGACGTCGGGGCATATGTGAGCACGATGCTGCACTCGTTAATGGGAGTGGAGGCCCCGACGGGTCCGTTGGAGGTGATCCGCGTCTATCAAGATTGGAGTGCGGAGGTGGCGAGAAGGAGGGCGAGCTTTAATCGGGCCAAAGCGGTACTTCACAAAAAAAAGATAAAGTTTGGAATGCTGCAACCGGCAAGACTGTGGGTCACATATCAAGGGAGGCACCACTACTTTGAGACGGCGGATGAAGCGTGGACTTTTATTGTAGAAGAAAAATTGGAATGATTGGACTACGAAAATGAACGTTTGGACAAAGTGGTGGGACGAGTGGGGGGGGGGGGGGGGGGGGGGGGGGGGGGGGGCGAAGAGGGATTGTATGATTAATCCTGCGGTATGGTAACTTTTCTTTCTCCCACAGGTGGTGATGGGGGGAGGTGGGGAGGGAGAGGAGATGGGGCGTTGGCCATGGGAGGCGGGGCCGAGGGAGAGGCGCGGGCTTGGTTCCCGCGCTATGATAATTATGGCGGGAATAGAGAAGCAGGAAGGAGGGTGCACCGCACGGGGCGAGCCGTGATCACGGGGGGAAGCCGAGGTCAGCCAGAGTTTGCTGACTTCTGGGAGCAACATGGGGGGAGTAATTACGCTAGCGGGGGGTCTAGCGGGGGGGGGGGGGGGAGGGGGGAATTACTGGGTTGCTGCTGCTGGGGAAAGGGGGGAGTGGGTGCGGGAAAGGATGGGCGGGGGGGGCACCGTCTGGGAGAAATACAGCCGCGTGGGAACTGGGCGAGAAGCTGGAAAAAGATGATGGCTAACCGGCAAGGGGGGGGGGGTGGGAAGCCCCCCAACTCGGCTGATCACGTGGAACGTGAGGGGGCTTAACGGGCCGATAAAGAGGGCACGAGTACTCGCACACCTTAAGAAACTTAAAGCAGATGTGGTCATGTTACAGGAAACGCACCTGAAACTGATAGATCAGGTTAGGTTGCGCAAAGGATGGGTAGGGCAGGTGTTCCATTCGGGGCTGGATGCGAAAAACAGGGGGGTGGCTATATTGGTGAGGAAGCGGGTAATGTTCGAGGCAAAGACTATAGTGGCGGATAACGGGGGCAGATACGTGATGGTGAGTGGCAAATTACAGGGAGAGATGGTGGTGTTGGTAAACGTGTATGCCCCGAATTGGGACGATGCCAATTTTATGAGGCGAATGCTAGGACGCATCCCAGACCTAGAGACCGGAAAGCTGATAATGGGGGGAGACTTTAACACGGTGTTGGAACCAAGGCTGGATAGGTCGAAGTCCAGGACTGGTAGGAGGCCGGCAGCAGCCAAGGTGCTTAAGGATTTTATGGAGCAGATGGGAGGGGTGGACCCGTGGAGATTCAGTAGACCTAGGAGTAAGGAGTTCTCGTTTTTCTCCTATGTCCATAAAGTCTATTCACGCATAGACTTTTTTGTGTTGGGTAGGGCATTGATCCCGAGGGTGAGGGGAACGGAATATACGGCTATAGCCATTTCGGATCATGCCCCACACTGGGTAGACTTGGAGATAGGGGAGGAAACAAGAGGGCGTCCACCCTGGAGAATGGACATGGGACTAATGGCGGATGAGGGGGTGTGCTTAAGGGTGAGGGGATGCATTGAAAAGTACTTGGAACTCAATGACAATGGGGAGGTTCAGGTGGGAGTGGTCTGGGAGGCGTTGAAGGCGGTGGTTAGGGGGGAGCTGATATCAATAAGGACACATAAAGGGAAGCAGGAGAGTAAGGAACGGGAGCGGTTGTTGCAAGAACTTTTGAGGGTGGACAGACAGTATGCGGAAGCACCGGAGGAGGGACTGTATAGGGAAAGGCAAAGGCTGCATGTGGAATTTGACTTGCTGACCACAGGCACTGCAGAGGCACAATGGAGGAAGGCGCAGGGTGTACAGTATGAATATGGAGAGAAGGCGAGCAGATTGCTGGCACACCAATTGAGGAAAAGGGGAGCAGCGAGGGAAATAGGGGGGGTGAGAGACGAAGATGGAGAGACGGAGCGGGGAGCGGAGAGAGTGAATGAAGTGTTTAAGACATTTTATAAAAAATTGTATGAAGCTCAACCCCCGGATGGGAGGGAGAGAATGATGGAGTTTTTGGATCGGCTGGAAATTCCCAAGGTGGAAGAGCAGGAAAGGATGGGATTGGGAGCACAGATCACGGTAGAAGAAGTGGTGAAAGGAATCAGGAACATGCAGACGGGAAAGGCCCCGGGACCGGACGGATTCCCAGTTGAATTTTACAGAAAATATTTGGACTTGCTCGCCCCGCTACTGACGAGGACCTTCAACGAGGCAAAGGAAAGGGGACAACTGCCCCCGACTATGTCAGAAGCAACGATATCGCTTCTTTTAAAGAAGGAAAAGGATCCGCTACAATGCGGGTCCTACAGACCAATCTCCCTCCTCAATGTAGATGCCAAGGTCTTGGCCAAGGTAATGGCAATGAGAATAGAGGAATGTGTCCCGGGGGTGGTTCATGAGGACCAAACTGGGTTTGTGAAGGGGAGACAGCTGAACACGAACATACGGAGGTTGTTAGGCGTAATGATGATGGCCCCACCAGAGGGGGAAACGGAGATAGTAGTGGCGATGGATGCCGAGAAAGCATTTGATAGAGTGGAGTGGGATTATCTGTGGGAGGTGTTGAGGAGATTTGGGTTCGGAGAGGGGTATGTTAGATGGGTGCAGCTGTTGTATAGGGCCCCAGTGGCGAGTGTGGTCACGAATGGACGGGGATCGGCATATTTTCGGCTCCACAGAGGGACAAGGCAGGGATGTCCTCTGTCCCCATTACTGTTTGCACTGGTGATTGAGCCCCTGGCGATAGCGCTGAGAGGTTCCAAGGGATGGAGGGGAATACTTAGGGGAGGAGAAGAACACCGGGTATCTTTATATGCGGATGATCTGCTACTATATGTGGCGGATCCAGCGGAGGGGATGCCAGAAATAATGCGGATACTTGGGGAGTTTGGGGATTTTTCAGGGTATAAATTGAACATGGGAAAGAGTGAGCTGTTTGTGGTGCATCCAGGGGAGCAGAGTAGAGAAATAGAAGACCTACCGTTGAGGAAGGTAACAAGAGACTTTCGTTACCTGGGGATCCAGATAGCTAAGAATTGGGGCACATTGCACAGGCTAAATTTGACGCGGTTGGTGGAACAGATGGAGGAAGATTTCAAGAGATGGGACATGGTAGCATTGTCAATGGCAGGGAGGGTGCAGGCAGTTAAGATGGTGGTCCTCCCGAGATTCCTTTTTGTGTTTCAGTGTCTCCCGGTGGTGATCACGAAGGCTTTTTTCAAAAGGATAGAAAAGAGTATTATGGGTTTTGTTTGGGCCGGGAAGACTCCGAGAGTGAGGAAGGGATTCTTACAGCGTAGTAGGGATAGGGGGGGGCTGGCACTACCGAGCCTAAGTGAGTATTATTGGGCCGCTAATATTTCAATGGTGAGTAAGTGGATGGGAGAGGAGGAAGGAGCGGCGTGGAAGAGATTAGAGAGGGCGTCCTGTAGGGGGACCAGCCTGCAGGCTATGGTGACAGCCCCATTGCCGTTCTCACCAAGGAGCTATGCCACGGGTCCGGTGGTGGTGGCTACACTGAGGATTTGGGGACAGTGGAGACGAGATAGGGGAAAGACCGGAGCACTGGGGGGGTCCCCGATAAGAAACAACCATAGGTTTGCCCCGGGGGGAATGGATGGGGGATATGGAATGTGGCAAAGAGCAGGTATAACGCAATTGAAAGATCTATTTGTGGATGGGAAGTTTGCGAGTCTGGGAGCGCTGACCGAGAAATATGGGTTGCCCCAAGGGAATGCATTCAGGTACATGCAATTGAGGGCTTTTGCGAGGCAGCAGGTGAGGGAATTCCCGCAGCTCCCGACACAAGAGGTGCAGGACAGAGTCATCTCAAAGAAATGGGTGGGGGACGGTAAGGTGTCGGATATATATAGGGAAATGAGAGACGAAGGGGAGACTGTGATGGACGAACTAAAAGGGAAATGGGAAGAAGAGCTAGGGGAGGAGATTGAGGAGGGGATGTGGGCAGATGCCCTAAACAGGGTGGACTCGTCGTCCTCGTGCGCCAGGCTAAGCCTGATTCAGTTTAAGGTATTACACAGGGCACATATGACTGGAACACGGCTCAGTAAATTTTTTGGGGTGGAGGATAGGTGTGCGAGGTGCTCGAGAAGCCCAGCGAATCATGCCCATATGTTTTGGTCATGCCCGGCACTACAGGGGTTTTGGATGGGGGTGACAAAGGTGCTTTCGAAAGTAGTAGGAGTCCGGGTCGAACCAAGCTGGGGGTTGGCTATATTTGGGGTTGCACAAGAGCCGGGAGTGCAGGAGGCGAAAGAGGCCGATGTTTTGGCCTTTGCGTCCCTAGTAGCCCGGCGCAGAATATTGCTAATGTGGAAAGAAGCCAAGCCCCCGGGGGTGGAGACCTGGATAAATGATATGGCGGGGTTCATAAAGTTAGAGCGGATTAAGTTCGTCCTAAGGGGGTCGGCTCAAGGGTTTACAAGGCGGTGGCAACCGTTCGTCGAATATCTTGCGGAAAGATAGATAGGGGAGAACAAAGAAGGCAGCAGCAGCAGCCCAGAACTTGGGGTGTGGGGGGTGGGGGGGGGGGGGGGGGGGGGGGTGTGGCCTGAGACAAGGCAGTTGCCAATTAGGGCTAGATTTTATTTTTGTTATTTAATATTTATTTATTTGTTGTTGTTTTCTTTTGTTCTTGTTTAAATAAAAAAAGTCATTATTATCTGTATTGTTATAATGTTGTGTAAAGGATGCACAATGTACTGTGTTGGTTGACCAAAAATTTTCAATAAAATATTATTTAAAAAAAAAAAAAACCTTGCCCCTCACCTGAGGTGTGGTGATCCTCAGGTTAAATCACCATCAGTCAGCTCTTCCCCCTCAAAGGGGAAAGCAGCCTATGGTCATCTGGGACTGTGGTGACCTTTAGCTACTCAGTTCTGCTGTATTTGTCTTTGTTTATTTCCTTCTGATTGTCTTTTACTCCCTTTTGCCTCATCACTCTTTTCTGCCGTACTTTTTTATTGTCTCCCAGATGGGTGTGGTGTGATTGCACCTTTCTTTGAAATATATAGGAAAAATGTCTTCTGCTGTTGCTGTATCCATCAGCAGCTACCTTTTTCATCCTCGTTACTCTTGTTTTCTTGCACACCATCTTAATGCTATTACATTCCCATCTTATTTTTTTCGCTAAGTATCTTTGGCAGCAGCTAGCTTTTCTGTTCAGATGTGGTGTATATGTTGCTGCTTAAAGGTGGGTTCTTAAATGCATATCTCACCACCTTAGTGGCCTACTTTCTAAATCTTTGTTTATTTCTTTCCAGTATCGTGCCATGCTTTTAAAAAGCATTCTGGTTATTGTTAAAACCGGTCAATGTCCAGTGTGCTCCTTGCTGCTATTTATAATACTGAATATATGTGAAAGTTTATTTTCATTGACATGTGGTCATTTGTATTTGTTCACCCTTCATTTTCCATTGTCCTACCACACTATTATTATTTGTCATATTAACGCATGTCAATGGCTTATTTCTTTCGGTTTTCTGAATAAGGCTGAATAATTTCAATGAGTATCAGATTAGCTGGCTGAATTTAGTACTGGTGCTAAGTTAAGACAACAAATCTGAAAATTAAGTCATTGAATAATTATTTGCAGAGCCTTCTGAAGTGCCTTATATCTAACAGTCCGAAGATGCAAAATTAAGGTTAATACAGATGGAAATTGTCATGATATTCAGGTAAACATCATAGCACAAACATACATACATACTGATGGACAGATCAACGGACCAATCAACACACACACAACACCACAGCCAATCACAGGCAAGAGCATACACAGTACAAAACAGGGAACACGACACTTCCTGGGCATTCCAGCAGGAGACAGCTCAGGGCACAGATCTCATAGCAAGCCACTCAGACATCCACCATGTGCTGAGTGCCACTACAAGATAGTATTAGGAATAGGTCCACAGATTCTAGGATTATGATCGAACCTCAGTAACCAGTTTACCACTGTAAATAAATGTTAGTAATAAAACTGAGTTGTACCATTCGCAACCGTGATGGTTCGTCTGTGTAGCAGAGTACCCAACACATCATAGTACCAGGAGTAACTGTGGGACCTAACTACAAATCCTCCGGAATCTGCCATCCTGCGCCATGGACACCGTCAGCACACCGCAGCCGCTACAAGTCGCTGGTAACCTCAGCGTTAATTGGAAGCTGTTCAAACAGCGCTTCCAGCTCTTCCTGGAAGCCAACGAAAAGGAGCGCGCTTCGGACACCAGAAAGATCGCCATCCTCCTCTCCACGACAGGTCAACATGCCATCCATGTCTACAACTCCCTGGTGTTCGCTGAAGGTGAGGACAAGACCAAGTACAAGACGGTCCTTCTCAAACTCGACCAACACTTCAACGTCGAGGTCAACGAGAGTTGAGAGAGGTATCTCTTCCAGCAGCGCCTGCAAGGTAAGGATGAGCCCTTTCAA
The DNA here is from genome assembly GCF_047496885.1 of Scyliorhinus torazame. NCBI lineage: Eukaryota > Metazoa > Chordata > Chondrichthyes > Carcharhiniformes > Scyliorhinidae > Scyliorhinus > Scyliorhinus torazame. The sequence continues at coordinate 41,192,374 of NC_092718.1, forward strand.
TCCTTCCTTACGCATCTTCGTATCCTCGCGCAGTCCTGCGGTTACGACACCACCTCCGATTCCATGATTTGGGACCAGATCGATTTTGGGGTCACCTCGGGCACCCTACGCCAGCAGCTCTTAAAAATTAAAGGCCTCACCCTAGCCTCCGCAATCGAAGCCTGTGTCCTGCATGAAAACGCGACTAGCCGCTACTCCCAATTTCAGTCAGCCGAATCGGCACGGCAGGGGTCCTACGCAGCCGGATCGGCGAGGCAGACGTCCTATGAGGCCGAACGGGTCCAGGCGATCGAGTTCCTCCCGGCCCGCGGCCCGGACGAGGGCGGCCATTTCGCACGCTTTTCGAGGCCTCCCGCGTTTGTGCGCGCCAAAAATGACATTGACACTGAGGGACGTGATGCGCAGGCGCGCTCGACGCAAGACCGAACTGCGTGTGCGCGGTGGCGCAACGAACGCCATGACGTCACAACGTGCGACAACTGCGGAGCCGCACATTTAAGCGGCAATGCCCCGCAAGAAACCGACAATGCCTCCGCTGTGGCAAGGTGGGCCACTACACTGCCTGCTGTCGAGCAGCTCAACCTGCCAATGTTCCCCAATTCCGACAACCTCGCAGGGACGTGCGGACCATTCAACCTCCTTACTACGAGTCGTGCCCAGACGATATCCAGACCAGTGACACAGACGACCGGGATGCCTTCCGTGTTGCGGTCATTGATGGGAACCTGATGTCTCCAGCCAGGACCCACCAGCCGATGCCAGTGAACACTGTCAATCCGCGTGATGAATGGTGTGCCACCCTAATGGTTAACCGATCACCGATAACATTCCGTCTGGAGACTGGCGCCTCCGCCAACCTCATAGCATGGTCAGCTTTCTACGCCATGAAGGTCAGACCACCAATTCGGCCATCCCGTTGCAAGATGGTCGACTACAATGGGAACGTTATCCCGGCTATGGGATCCTGCCAGCTCCAGGTGACACACAACACACACACGGCCACATTCTCATTCGAAGTAGTCGGATCATCAAAGGATTCCCTGCTAGGCGCACAGGCATGCAAGGCTCTCCACCTCGTGCAACGAGTCCAAGCTCTGTCTCCAGAAGGCACATCTGACTTCCCGGATGCAGAATTCAGGGCACAGCTCCAATCGCTCCTCGCCCACAACCAGGAGGCATTCGAGGGCATGGGAACACTGCCCTACACCTACAGAATTCGGCTCAAAACGGACGCCACCCCGGTCATTCACGCACCTCGCAGGGTCCCAGCGCCACTCAAAGACCGCCTGAAGCAGCAGCTGCAGGATCTCCAGGAAAAAGGGGTGCTATCCCGGGTCACGGAACCCACGCCATGGGTCAGCTCCATGGTGTGTGTTAAGAAGCCCTCCGGCGAGCTCCGGATCTGCATTGATTCAAAAGACCTCAACAACAACATAATGAGGGAACACTACCCCATACCCAAACGGGAATAGATCACGAGCGAAATGGCCCGGGCTAAAATCTTCACAAAACTGGATGCCTCAAAGGGTTTTTGGCAGATCCAACTGGATCAGTCCAGCCAAAAGCTGTGCACCTTCAACTCCCCTTTCGGCAGGTTCTGCTATAACAGAATGCCATTTGGCATCATCTCGGCATCCGAAGACTTTCACAGGATCATGGAGCAGATGATGGAGGGCATCGAAGGGGTACGCGTCTACGTGGACGACATCATCATCTGGTCCACCACACCACAGGAGCACATCAATCGTCTCCAGCGCGTCTTTGCGCGCATACGGGAAAACGGCCTGCGCCTCAACCGAGCCAAGTGTTCTTTCGGCCAAACCGAGCTGAAGTTCCTGGGGGACCACATTTCCCGGTCAGGGGTCCGTCCGGATGCAGACAAGGTGAGCGCCATTACAGCCATGCCGCAGCTGGCAGACAAGAAAGCAGTGCTACACTTCCTAGGCATGGTCAACTTCCTGGGGAAGTTCATTCTCAACCTTGCCTCCCACACGACGGCTCTGCGCCACCTCGTCAAGAAGTCCACGGAGTTCCAGTGGCTGCCCACACACCAGAAGGAATGGGAGGAGCTCAAAATTAAGCTCACCACAGCCCCGGTATTGGCGTTTTTCGACACATCTCGTGACACTAAAATTTCGACTGATGCCAGCCAGTCCGGCATTGGGGTGGTACTCCTACAGCGGGATGACACTGCGTCATGGGCCCCGGTCGCCTATGCCTTGCGGGCCATGACCCCCACAGATCAGCGCTACGCACAGATCGAAAAGGAGTGCCTGGGTTTGCTGACCGGAATAGACAAGTTCCATGACTACGTGTATGGTCTCCCCCAGTTTACCGTTGAGACTGACCATCGCCCCCTGGTCAGCATCATAAATAAGGACCTGAACGAGATGACCCCTCGCCTCCAGCGCATCCTACTTAAACTCAGGAGGTATGACTTCCAACTGGTCTACACCCCGGGAAAGGATCTTATCATTGTGGATGCCCTATCTAGAGCAGTGAGCACACCGCCCGATTCGGAGGGGTTCGTCTGTCAGGTCGAAGCGCAGGTGGCCTTCACATCGGCAGATCTGCCAGCTGACGACTCCAGTCTGGCCCGTATTCGCCGGGAGATTGCGGCTGACCCCCTTCTACAACAGGTGATGCGCCATATGACGAGAGGGTGGCTCAAAGGACAGTGCCCGCAGTTCTACAATGTCCGAGACGACTTGGCCGTCATTGATGGTGTCCTTCTAAAGCTGGACCAGATTGTGATTCCGCACAGCATGCACAAGCTGGTCCTCGACCAACTACATGAAGGCCATCTGGGGGTCGAGAAGTGCAGACGGAGGGCCCGAGAGGCTGTATACTGGCCGGGCATCAGTGATGACATTGCCAATATGGTGCTCAACTGCCCCACCTGCCAAAGGTTTCAACCGGCGCAACCTCCTGAGACGCTTCAGCCCCATGAGCTGGTGACGTCCCTATGGGCGAAGGTGGGTGTGGACCTTTTTCACATGCTTGGCAGGGACTATGTAATTGTCATTGATTACTTTTCCAACTATCCAGAGGTCATACCCCTGCACGATTTGACATCGTCCGCTGTCATAAGGGCCTGCAAAGACACCTTCGCTCGCCACGGCATTCCGATTACTGTCATGTCGGACAATGGGCCCTGTTTTGCCAGCCAGGAATGGTCGTCCTTTGCTGCTTCGTATGGCTTCACACACGTGACGTCCAGCCCTCTGCATCCCCAGTCCAATGGAAAGGCGGAGAAGGGCGTTCACATCGTCAAGCGGCTCCTCTGCAAGGCTGCGGGATCGAATTTCTGCCTTGCCCTGCTGGCCTATCGCTCGGCCCCACTAGCCACTGGCCTCTCACAAGCCCAGCTGTTGATGGGTCGCGCCCTCAGGACCACTGTGCCATCCATTCTGGTACCCACAACCAACCATGCTCCGGTACTACACAGAATGCAACAGCAGCGCGTTCGCCAGAAGAGGGCATATGACACACGGGCAACTGATCTTCCCGCCCTGGCGCCTGGAGACGATGTCCGCATCCACCTACCAGAAGGTGGCTGGTCAGCACCTGCCGAAGTTCTCCGACACGTGGCTCCCCGCTCGTTCCTGGTTCGCATGCCTGATGGATCCATTCGTAGGCGCAATCGCCGGGCTCTTCGCCTACTTCCACGCTCACTACGGGAACTTACACCGACACCGCGCCCTCCTGTTGTTCCTGATTTTGACGTTGTGGAGCTTCCTGCCACTATGCCCCTTCCGTCGTTGCCCGTGGCCAGGCCCATTCCTCAGCCGGTGGATCCAGACCCACCCTTGAGGCGGTCAACCCGAATTCATTGCCCACCTACTAGACTGGACTTATGAGCCTGTTTGTACATTGAATTCATCATACCACTGTGTTAATATGTTTCTGTTCTTCCTTGTCATTACAGGAGTTTGTTTTGTCGTTCAACATTTCCCGTTCTTTGTTTATGGTACAATCTCGTTGTTATGTCGCACCCGACATCGCCGCTTGTATATAGTTTAGCCCCATGTACATGCTGTAGATATTGCACGCACACACATTTAGCTGCACTCAGTACACATCTCTATTTATAACCAAGTAGGCACATGTTCTTGTAAAAAAGGGGGATGTCATGATATTCAGGTAAACATCATAGCACAAACATACATACATACTGATGGACAGATCAACGGACCAATCAACACACACACACCACAGCCAATCACAGGCAAGAGCATACACAGTACAAAACACGGAACATGACACTTCCTGGGCATTCCAGCAGGAGACAGCTCAGGGCACAGAGCTCATAGCAAGCCACTCAGACATCCACCATGTGCTGAGTGCCACTACAAGATAGTATTAGGAATAGGTCCACAGATTCTAGGGTTATGATTGAACCTCAGTAACCAGTTTACCACTGTAAATAAATGTTAGTAATAAAACTGAGTTGTACCATTCGCAACCGTGTTGGTTCGTCTGTGTAGCAGAGTACCCAACACATCAGAAATAATACAAGCTCCATATTAATTCCAACATAATTTAGAAATCGCTAAATGCATTTTCTTAATCAATTTTCTAATTTTGTGACCAAGCAGTTAATTACAGACCTTTTACTAGAAGCAAAAACCTGCAAATTTAATAGAACCATTTCCCCAAGCATTAACTGGTCACCTTTATTTAAAAGCATACTGTTCACCTCACAATCCCTCCAGTAAAATAATGCATTGAGTTTAAAATGAGGACAGTAAGAAGTCTTACAACACCAGGTTAAAGTCCAACAGGTTTGTTTGGAATCACTAGCTTTCGGAGCGCAGCTGATGAAGGAGCAGTGCTTCGAAAGCTAGTGATTCCAAACATACCTGTTGGACTTTAACCTGGTGTTGTAAGACTTCTTACTGTGCCCACCCCAGTACAACGCCGGTATCGCCACATCATTTAAAATGAGGAATACTTATATTTCAATGATTGATACTCATCAGTAGATAAATGTTTAGTGTCTTATATATAAACGGTATTGATTATTATCTGCTAACTTATACAAATCCATAATTGTGCAGGTATTGCTATATTGCTAGATTTGTAATCCAGAAACCTGACTAATAATCCAGAAAATGCAAATTCATTTCCAAGATGAACATTTTTTGAATTTGAATTCAGTTTAATAATTGGGTAACAGTAAAAGTGACCATTAAACTATTGGATTTTCTTAAAAAGACAACTGGTTCACTCATGTACTTTAGGGAAATAAATTTGCCACCCGAGACAATAGGCCTATTTGGAACATCAGTCCCACACTGACAAGGGTGAATCTTCTCAGCCCTCTGAAATGAAGCAGCAAGCCACTCAGTTCCAAACTACAATTGAAGGCAACCCACCATCATCGTCTTGGGCAATAATGACAGCCTTGCCAATGATGTTCACTTCCCAAGAATAAATTTTAAAGATTTGGTGATTTATGTGAATATTGTTTCAAACTTGAAAGCAAGAAAATATTTCCAGTTGTTATATGTATAAGTACCATAGAACTCCAACAATGCCTTAAGGTCTTGCCTTACAAGTCTTATTGAATTCTTTGAGGAGGTGACCAAGCATGTGGATGAAGGTAAAGCAGTGGATGTAGTGTACATGGATTTTAGTAAGGCATTTGATAAGGTTCCCCATGGTAGGCTTCTGCAGAAAGGAAGGAGGCATGGGATAGTGGGAAATTTGGCCAGTTGGATAACGAACTGGCTAACCGATAGAAGTCAGAGTGGTGGTGGATGGCAAATATTCAGCCTGGATCCCAGTTACCAGTGGTGTACCGCAGGGATCAGTTCTGGGTCCTCTGCTGTTTGTGATTTTCATTAATGACTTGGATGAGGGAGTTGAAGGGTAGGTCAGTAAATTTGCAGACGATATGAAGATTGGTGGAGTTGTGGATAGTGAGGAGGGCTGTTGTCGGCTGCAAAGAGACATAGATAGGATGCAGAGCTGGGCTGAGAAATGGCAGATGGAGTTTAACCATGGAAACTGTGAGGTTGTCCATTTTGGAAGGACAAACATGAATGCGGAATACAGGGTTAACGGTAGAGTTCTTGGCAATGTGGAAGAGCAGAGAGATCTTGGGGTCTATGTTCATACATCTTTGAAAGTTGCCACTCAAGTGGATGGAGCTGTGAAGAAGGCCTATGGTGTGCTAGCGTTCATTAACAAAGGGATTGAATTTAAGAGCCGTGAGGTGATGATGCAGCTGTACAAAACTTTGGTAAGGCCACATTTGGAGTACTGTGTACAGTTCTGGTCGCCTGATTTTAGGAAGGATGTGGAAGCTTTGGAAAAGGTGCAAAGGAGATTTACCAGGATGTTGCCTGGAATGGAGAGTAGGTCTTACGAGGAAAGGTTGAGGGTACTAGGCCTTTTCTCATTAGAACGGAGAAGGATGAGGGGCGACTTGATAGAGGTTTATTAGATGATCAGGGGAATAGATAGAGTAGACAGTCAGAGACTTTTTCCCCGGGTGGAACAAACCATTACACGGGGACATAAATTTAAGGTGAATGGTGGAAGATATAGGGGGGATGTCAGTGGTAGGTTCTTTACCCAGAGAGTAGTGGGGGCATGGAATGCACTGCCTGTGGAAGTAGTTGAGTCGGAAACATTAGGGACCTTCAAGCAGCTATTGGATAGGTACATGGATTACGGTAAAATGATATAGTACAGATTTATTTGTTCTTAAGGGCAGCACGGTAGCATTGTGGATAGCACAATTGCTTCACAGCTCCAGGGACCCAGGTCCGATTCCAGCTTGGGTCACTGTCTGTGCGGAGTCTGCACATCCTCCCTGTGTCTGCGTGGGTTTCCTCCGGGTGCTCCGTTTTCCTCCCACAGTCCAAAGATGTGCAGGTTTGGTGGATTGGCCATGATAAATTGTCCTTAGTGTCCAAAATTGCCCTTAGTGTTGGGTGGAGGTGTTGACTTTGGGTGGGGTGCTCTTTCCAAGAGCCGATGCAGACTCGATGGGCCGAGTGGCCTTCTTCTGCACTGTAAATTCAATGATAATCTATGATTAATCTAGGACAAAGGTTCGGCACAACATCGTGGGCCGAAGGGCCTGTTCTGTGCTGTATTTTTCTATTTTCTATGTTAATGCAGGAGGCCATTCGGCCCATCGTGTCTGCACCGACCCTCCTAAAGAGCACCCTACCTAGGCCCACTCCCCACCCTATCCCCGTAACCCCACCTAACCTGCACATCTTTGTGGGACTATGGGGCAATTTAGCATGGCCACCCACCTAACCTGCACTTCTTTAGACTTTGGGAGAAAACCGGAGCACCCGGAGGAAACTCACACAGACTTCCCTGGCTCTGTGAGGCAACAGTGCTAACCAGTGGTATCTGCAGTATCACCTTTTTCAGAAATCTGGTTAGAAAATACAGGAAACATAAATAGATAGTGAACTTTACCTTTCTAGCCATCAGATGGCAGCAACAAGTAATTCCTGATTTGATTACTTTTACACATGACTGCTGAATTGTAGTTTCGGAACTTTACGTACCATGATTTGTCATAAATAAATTCTGTAATCCTTTATGAGCGTTTATTTTCCCTTTAGGTGAAAAAGTTATTGACGGCAATGTCTCTAAAATTATTGAACCCCAATGACTTGGTGAGTAAAAATGCTGCTTGGTGCCATACTAAACCCTGAGCAAGTGATCAGGTTTGATTCCTGGTTCATGCTTAGTTCGCTTATCTCTGCTGGAGCAACAGACGAGGAGTCCTTCTTAGCTGGAAATTGAGAAATCTGCCAGAGTTTCTGTTCTTGACTGTTATTGAGTGACCTAATAAAAAGTTCAAGTTGTTCACACTGACTAAGAACAATATCAGGATCAACTCTGATTCCCTTCATGGTCAAATAACTTTTGTTTATAAATGAAGAATAGTCATTTGGACAAACCTGCTGGAACCTGTGCTTCGAAGGATTACCAGCTGTGATAGACGTCTTCACGAGAGAAGGGAGAAAACTGGGAAAAATACTGAGGAAAGGTAATACTTCATGTCCTCCAGGTAGATAACATTGCAGTTGGAAATATGTTTCCTTTCAGATTTTAAACAATATCAGAATTGAAGCTTAGAATTAACATAAATGCATCATGAAAGCTCTTAATTAATTATCTATCTAGATCCATAGCCTCAACCATTCACACAGAAAACTGCTCTGAAAATATATAATTTTGTAAATGTCTTTCAAACACTAAACAAATAGGGTGTAATTCTCCCATTTTGAGACTGTCCGCTGGCCAGTGCATCTGGCGGCGCCCGTCCCCCCAACAGAATAGCAGGATTCTGTGTTTGGAACCCAATTAATTATGCACAAGCACAGTCCCATCCGAGTCAACTGGGGGGGTAGGCCGCTGATTTCGTCCAACCACCGTCAGTTGGCTCTTTCGAAGGTTCCGGCGTCATATTTAAATACCAGTCCAGCACACTCATAACACTCTCTCTAGCCCACCTGTCTTTACCAGACCGTACAAGATGTCAGTAACCCAGGGGGAAAAGGCTAGCAGCCTCAAGAAGAGGTTTTGTCCCTTGATTCAACCACCCTCCCCGAGCCCATTACCTGTGAGGCATTTGGACCTCTAACAACCACATCTGGAGTCTTCATCCATCCTCTTCAAGCAAACAATGTGGTATCCCTTTGACAGCCCCCACCCCCCACTCATTCTGAGCTTTCCATGCAGCCTTGTCGGGGTCCAGCTTCCCTCCACTCAGTCTTCCAACTGCCTTTCATTGTTCATCCTCCTCATCCATCTCCTTACCCTTCTGTGTATCATCATGAGCCCCTCTCCCCTTCACTGCACTGCCCTCCTCACACATTGGCCCCACTTACCTTCTTTAGGCCAGACCCCCCACCCCATGGCCTCACATCGCACCCTACCCCTGATCGAACTTTGGACATATGCTGCAGTGGCTGCATGAGTCTGGCAGCACAGTTGAGTCCAGATAGTCACTGGTGGCACTAGTGATCTGATTTGGCGACACAGGAGGGTCTATGGAGCCAGCAGCACGGTGCTGTCCATGAAGACCAGCTCAGCATAGAGGTGGAAACAGGAACTGGACTGCCCTGGCAGAGTGACAGACAGTGCAATATTATGGCAGAAAGTTGTTACACTCACCCAAGTCTCTAACGAACTGAGGACTGCCTTATGCACGCCACGCATTAGCAATCTGGTTTGACGCATATGTAATTACCCACTGGTGTGACGCAAGATTGGAAGGCCTGACGGATGCCACCAGGCAGCTGTTTTAATGAGCATATTGATATTTTTGAGTTGGTTTGGTAGGTAAGAGCATTTAATATAAATGACACAATACATACCTTATGTGCGTAACAAACAGCATTATGTCATTATATATTTATCTTTGTCTCAGTTTTGATTTGAATGGCTGTTAAACCCTCCAAGTTGACGAGGCTCTTCAATGAAAAACTGCTCAAGTCAAAAAGCAAGATTAAGAGTGACCTCTCCGGTCTCTTCAACTAGCGTAAAAGTCCACATCCTCTGACTGCTGAAGCCAATCTGGCACGACTGTTTGAAAACCAGCTGTCCCTACCAGCAAAATAGCTTAATAGTAACTTTAAAATTAGTTTTTTTAAACTTGGAGGGTTTAACAGCCATTCGAAGCAGAATCTTGCACCCAGTTTTCTTCCAATACAATATTAAGAAGTTTGCAATTATAAACCAGAGGTTTCCTCTTCTGTACTCAGCAACTCAAGAATTCTTCCCATTAACTTTAATGATGGAAAATCACAGGCTAGGAAGTGCTGAAATGGAAAACACTTGCCACTGTGTCTTGTTAACACTATTTTCAAATATTCAGACTTCATGATTGGTTCAATATGTATTTCACTAACATCTGCTTTCTGAAGCAAAGGGTATGGTATCAAAAATCCTACAAGTTCTGGTAACCTTTTTCTGTGACATAAAATGGGTAATTCTGCTCAAGTAATTAGCTGGCAGTTAGAAAATTTCAAGAGAAACAGACTAAGAATCTCAGCAAAGCAATCAGGAAACCAAGCAATAAAACAATTTGAAAGACATTGCAATAACAGTCTGCCATTTGATTTTCCCAAATCAACCATGTGCTTAATGCATCTGTTGGGAAATGAAAGTGATGACAAGGTACTTGCAAACAATCTTGCAGAGAGATAGTTACTCACGGTCAGATCTGAGCAATTTGGAGGCCCAGAAGCGAGTCATTTGCTTGCTCTTTCAAGTTATAGTTGGTATTGACCAAGTGATATTCAAGAGCAGTGAACATATCCTCAATTTAACAAAATATTTAAGTAGGAATGCTGCAATTAAATTGGATCAGGTATGAATTTATTCAGATCATTATAAGATAAAATATACCTGGGGCGGCACAGTGGCGCAGTGGTTAGGACTGCTGCCTCATATCACCAAAGAGCTGGGTTCGATCCTGGCCCTGAGTCATTGTCCGTATGGGGTTTGCACATTCTCCCAGTGTCTGTGTGGGTCTCACCCCCACAACCCAAAGATGTGCAGGGTAGGTGGATTGGCCACGCTAAATTGCCCCTTAATTGGAAAAAAAAGAATTGGGCACTTTAAATCTATAAATACAAAAGATAAAATATACCTTTTGCAAAGAGGTGACTTGTTGTTGCAATCCATCACTTTTCCTGTACGCCTCATCTGCCAGGTTTTTATACTTTTCAATTTGTGTCTGCTGGATGCTGGTTGTTTTCTTTAACTTATTACATTCTTCCTCTATCTCTTTTACTCGATTGTTCAAAGAATCATTTTCATCATCCTATTATTTAATGAAACAATGAGAGATTACGAAAAATATTCTTGCAAATAGATTTTGGATAAAAATAAAACCTTTTCAACTGAAATGGTCACTCGACACAATCAAAAAATTCATAATGCAAAGTGAGCTGAAAATTTTCAACAATTAAATAATTTCAAATTATGGTAAAGGGGATGCAATAAACTTTCAGAAGACGTCTCACATATGTACCATTAAAAACATTGATACAGCACTTAAGGCAATATATTAAAGTAAATCTAGTTCCATAGGGAATGATGTGGCTCAGGAACATAAGGCAAAGAGTAGGGCAAATTAATTGATTATGTCCTGATAGTGGTCAACCTCTTTCATTTGTCATTTATATAAAGATTTGGCCTGGGCACAAGAGGAAAGATGTTGAAGCTTGCTAGTAATATCAAAGTGGGAGTACAGTGAACAGTGGGGAAGATTGTGGGAGATTACAACAGGGCATAGATCAGTTTACAGAGTCAACAGATAAGTGTCAGGTTCACTTAATGCACAAACACAACAAAGGAGGAGGATTTGGGAAATGTTACAATTCTTAAAGTGGGGAAATAGATATTTGAAGTACAGGCATATCCGTAAAGGCTGTGCAGGTAGATTAGGCCATTTATTTAAAAAGCAAGGAACTTGTGCGCGGTTGGACATGTAGTTCTCACAACGCTATTAAAGATGAATATTAGGGCAGTGGAAAGCATATAGAGAATATTCATTAAAATTACATAAAGAAAGAGATTATATTTATGAAGGAAAAAATTGGGATTTTTCATTCAAACAGTGAAGGTTAATGTGGACTTCATATAAGTTGGTTTTGAGAGCAAAAAGTAAACAAATGTATCTCATGTTTGTGAGCAGTAAGCTTACTCTGGAAGAACAAAGGGAGACATGAGTTCACAGTCATTAGGACATAGAATGTTGTACAATAAGTAGCTATTGAGCCCAACATTGTATCATCATTTAAAAGACAATTGTATACATATTTGGGAAAGAAAAATATAAAAGGATATATCAAAAGGGCAAAGACATAACATTACATGTGTGGTAAGTTCCAGTGAAAGAACTAACTCTGGCACAGATGTATTAAGTGTGATGAATGTAGGAATTTCAGATATATTGTATTATATGTAGTTGGTGCTATAGGGGATAAAAGCCTGGGTTAGTGTGTGTATGACTTCTTCAGTAATATTATAAAATTTCTGGTTTGAAACACAAACAGGCTTTGTGGCTACAAAAGGGATGATTAAAGCGTTGTAAAAGGACTAATGGAATTTTGTTTATATAAAGAAGGTTCCCTGGGGATTAGATAATTAGAGACATTTTCCGTTTGGGAGACAATTTCCTCCCGCTGGAGCTGAATTGCACCTGATTTGTGCTCACACTGGGAGTACAAATCAGGAAGCGATTCCCCATCCATAGCCATGCAAACTTTTCCATGGTGAGGATTGCGAGGGTTTCCTTAGGGAATCCCACTATCAAGCTGCTATTTTGAGCAGGTTGCCCAATAGCAAAATCCCACAGCTCGGCTGCACCTCCCCCCGACCATAACGCAATTCATGTCCCTTCATGCCTGAGTGACTTTGAAGTAGTCAGCAGTGAAACTAACAGAAAGCATTTAACTCTGTTTAATGTGGTCCAGGAGCTGTCAATCAAAGCTTGATGTTTATAAACATTGTGGTTAGTTTCACAGCTGACTACTTCAAAGTCACTCAACAGTGAAGGGAGATGCTTGGTACAATGTTGACAGCTGTGTGTGTGTGTGTGTGTGTGTGTGTGTATACTGTGAATCACAGGAGGTTGTAAATGGGTCGAGCCAGGCAAATATCCTCCAGGCCCTCATGATTTTCTGGTCCTTTGGACCCGGAATCACACGGGTGAGAATTGGTGCAGATGTTGACTAGCATGTACCTGATGCGGTGGTCCTCGTGGTGAGCCAGGGGGTAACTCTTTAAGACAGTTGCCCCCAAAGTCCATCGCAGTTTCACTTTTTTATTGTTGGCTAAAGTGGCCTAATGAAAGTTTTTGTTAGGTTAATCTTCTCGACAAGTTGTCTACATTGGTGGAAAGAGGTTGGTGGACGTCTAAAGTTAGAGGGAATAATTGAGACAGAAAAATTACGAATTTAGGCATAACTATTCCATTCTACGGGTAATAGACTTGTGAAATAAATGAATATGGAAAATCACCGAAGTCGGGTTAATTTAAAAGATAACTCAATGCACTTCTGCAGAAAGTGAGGTTAAACTAAAATGGAAATAGTGACATTCTTGTAAAAAGTTGCAAAACGTTGAGAACCTTGTGTTGTAGCATAACTATACCATACTTCCACAAATTAATACTATCTCACAGAATCACAGAATTGTTACAATGCAGAATTAGGCCATTCAGCCCCTCGTGACTGCACCGGCTCTCCAAAAGAGCATTTCACCTAGTGCCATTCTCCTGCCTTCTCCCCCTAACCCTGCAGATTGTTTATTTTTAAATAATCATCTAATTCCATCTCAAATGTCTCAAATGAACTGCCTCCACCATACTCTCAGGCCATGCATTCCAGACGCTAACCATTCACTGTGTGGACTTCCGGTTGCGGCTATGCCTAGGTAGGTCTCACGTTCGGCAGCTCCCACCGGGAATGGACTTTTGGGCTCTTCAGAGGGGCCCCAACGGCAATTGTTCGACGGCTCCCAGTGTGGGAAGGTGACAGCAAGGTTCCCCCACACGATATGGATTGGACCAGGAGTGGAGCGGTTAAAAAAGTGATCCTGGTGAAGCGGAAAGTGCGAGGGAGGAAAAGCAAGATGGTGGCGGGTGGAGACCAAGCAGCGTGGTCGCAGGAGCAGCAGGAGTTCCTTAAACGCTGCTTTGCAGAGCTGAAGACAGAAATGCTGGCGCCAATGAAGGCGGCGATTGAGAAGCTTGTGGAGACCCAGAAAGCCCAAGGGGCGGTGATCCGGGAGGTGCGGCAAAAAGCCTCGGAGAACGAGGATGAGATCTTGGGCCTGGCTGTGAAGGTGGAGGTGCACGAGGCGCTGCACAAGAGGTGGTAGGAAAAATTTGAGGACCTGGAGAATAGGTCGAGGAGGAAGAATCTTCGGATTCTAGGTCTCCCTGAAGGAGTGGAGGGGCCCGATGCCGGGGCATATATGAGCACGATGCTCAATTCGCTGATGGGCGTGGGAGCTTTCCCGAGGCCCCTGGAGCTGGATGGGGCTCATCGGGTCCTGGCAAGGAGACCCAAAGCCAACGAGCCGCCAAGGGCTGTAGTGGTGAGGTTCCACCGCTTTATGGACAGTGTGTGTGTCCTGAGATGGGTCAAAAAAGAACGGAGCAGCAGGTAGGAGTACACGGAGATCCGAATTTACCAGGACTGGAGTGCGGATGTGGCTAAGAAGAGGGCTGGTTTTAACCGGGCTACGGCGGTCCTCCATCAAAAGGGGGTGAAGTTCGGGATGCTGCATCCAGCGCGATTGTGGGTCACATTCCAAGATCGGCACCACTATTTTGAAACGCCTGATGAGGCATGGAACTTTATCCAGTCTGAAAAGTTGGACTCAAACTGAGGGTTTGTCGTGGGGGAATGTTTACTGTGTTTACTGCGTTTGGGGAATGTTCTTTTTGTTTTGGTGCTGGGTGGGGATGGGTGAATGGATTTGATGTGGGGGCTGTGGGAGAGTGCGGGTGTCGGCGCTGGAGGGGCAGGACCCTGCGGAGGAAGAGGGGGGGGTGGAGGCCCGGGGATGGGGAGTTGGGGTAAGACCGCAAAAAGGAGCTGCGCCCGAGGGGGCGGGGCCGGCTCAGACGGAAAGCGCAGGCTTTTTCCCGCGTTAGGGAAGGATGGGGGTGGGGCGATGCTGGAGAGGAGCGCACACTGACTGCCAAGGGGTGGGGGGATTCTGACACTGGGGGGGGTCGATGGCATGGCGGGAGAGGCCGGGGTCAGCAGGTGTCAGCTGACTTACGGGAGTGTCATGGGGGGAGCAAAATGGCTAGATGAGGATCTAGCGGGGGGGAGGGGGGGGGAAAACTGGGTCGTTGCTGCATTGGCCAAAGGGGAACTGGAAGCAGGAGAGGTAGTCGGGGTGGGGGTCCGCCGCCTGGGAGACTGGAGGGTGCGAGAGGCGCGGGCACGTGGCTGGCCTAGAAAAGGAGATGGCTAGTCGGTGGGGGGGGGGGTGGGGGCTGCGAGTAGCCCCCTGATCCGGCTGATAACTTGGAATGTGAGGGGCCTGAACGGGCCGGTCAAGAGGGCCCGGGTGTTCGCGCACTTAAAGGGACTGAAGGCAGATGTGATTATGCTCCAGGAGACACATCTGAAGGTGGCAGATCAGGTTAGGCTGTGAAAGGGATGGGTAGGGCAGGTCTTTCATTCAAGGCTGGATGTGAAGAACCGAGGGGTTGCAATACTGGTGGGGAAGCGGGTGTCGTTCGAGGCACTGAATATTGTAGCGGATAATGGAGGTCAATATGTGATGGTGAGTGGTAGGTTGCAGGGGGTGCGGGTGGTACTGGTGAGCGTATATGCCTCGAATTGGGATGATGCCGGATTTATGCTGGGTCGGATTCCGGATCGGAAGGTAGGAAGCTTGATAATGGGGGGGGGGGACTTCAACACGGTGCTGGACCCAGCACTGGACCGTTCTAGGTCCAGGACGGGTAAGAGGCTTGCTGCGGCTAAAGTGATCAGGGGGTTTATGGACCAGATGGGGGGAGTGGATCCATGGAGGTTTTGCCAGGCCGCAGGCCAGGGAATTTTCCTTCTTTTCCCATGTCCATAGAGCCTACTCCCGGGTAGATGTTTTCATTTTGAGTAGGGCGCTAATCCCGAAAGTGGAGGGAACGGAATATTCGGCCATAGCCACCTCGGACCACGCCCCGCATTGGGTGGAGCTGGAGTTGGGGGGGGAGAGGGACCAGCGCCCGCAGTGGCGCCTCGATGTGGGACTGTTGGCGGATGAGGGGGTGTGCGGGCGGGTGCAGGGGTGTATTGAAAGATACTTGGAGGCCAACGACAAAGGGGAGGTGCAGGTGGGGGTAGTCTGGGAGGCGTTGAAGGCGGTGGTCAGGGGAGAGCTAATCTCCATTAGGGCCCACAGGGAGAAGAGAGAGAGGAGGGAGAGGGAGAGGTTAAAACTGAGAGATTTTAAGGGTGGACAGGAGTTATGCAGAGGCCCCCGAGGAGGGGCTACTTCGGGAGCGATGGAACCTCCAGACTGAATTCGACCTGATGACCACGGGGAAAGCAGAGGCACAGTGGAGGAATGCGCAAGGGGCGGCGTATGAGTATGGGGAGAAGGCGAGTCGGATGCTGGCACATCAGCTTCGTAAAAGGGAGGCAGCGAGGGAGATTGGCGGAGTTAGGGATAAAGGGGGGAATACGGTGTGGAGTGCGGTGAGAATAAACAAGGTATTTAGGGACTTCTATGGGATCTGTACAGGTCTGAGCCCCCAGTGAGGGAGATGGGGATGCGACGATTCCTGGATCAGCTGAGGTTCCCGAGGGTGGAGGAGGAGCTGGTTTAGGGGCGCCGATTGGGCTGGAGGAGCTGGTTAAAGGATTGGGGAACATGCAGGCAGGGAAAGCCCCAGGGCCGGATGGTTTCCCGGTTGAATTTTACAGGAAATACGTGGACCTGCTGGGCCTGTTGCTAGTGAGGACTCTTAATAAGGTGAGGGAGGAGGGGACCTTGACCCCGACAATGTCCAGGGCGCTGATTTCTTTGATCTTGAAGCGGGACAAGGATCCATTGCAATGTGGGTCGTATAGACCGATCTCGCTCCTCAATGTTGACGCTAAGGTGCTGGCTACGAGAATTGAAGACTGTGTCCCAGGGGTGATTCATGAGGACCAGGCGGGATTTGTGAAGGGTAGGCAGCTAAATACAAATGTGCGGAGACTCCTCAATGTGATTATGATGCCCTCGGTAGAGGGGGAAGCGGAGGTAGTGGCAGCTATGGACGTGGGGAAGGCCTTTGATCGGGTGGAGTGGGAGTATCTTTGGGAAGTGTTGCGGAAGTTTGGGTTCGGGGAGGGGTTCATCAGTTGGGTCAGGCTGCTTTATAGAGCCCCGGTGGCGAGTGTGGCTACGAACCGGCGGATGTCGGAGTACTTTCGGCTGTACCGGGGGACGAGGCAGAGGTGTCCCATATCCCTCTTGTTGTTTGCACTGGCAATTGAGCCGCTGGCCATGGCACTGAGGGAGTCCAGGAAATGGAGGGGATTGGTTCGGGGGAGGAGAGGAACACCGGGTGTCGTTGTACGCCGTTGACCTGTTGTTGTATGTTGCGGATCCAGTGGAGGGGATGGCGGAGGTCATGCGGATCCTGAGGGAGTTTGAGGACTTTTTGGGGTATAAACTCAACGTAGGGAAGAGTGAGTTCTTTGTGGTGCATTCAGGGGACCAGGGAAGGGGGATAGACGAGCTACCGCTGAAGAGGGCGGAAAGGAGCTTTCGGTACCTGGGGATCCAAGTAGCTAGGAGTTGGGGGGCCCTGCACAAGCTCAATTTGACGCGGTTGGTGGAGCAGATGGAGGAGGATTTTAAAAGATGGGATATGCTGCCACTCTCACTAGCGGGTAGGGTGCAGTCGGTCAAAATGACGGTCCTTCCGAGGTTTCTCTTTGTGTTCCAATGCCTTCCCATTACGATCCCCAAGGCCTTTTTCAAACGGGTAAGCAGGAGCATCATGGGATTTGTGTGGGTGAATACGACCCCGAGGGTGAAGAGGGTGTTTCTGGAGTGTAGCAGGGACAGGGGGGGGCTGGCGCTGCCGAATTTGGGTGGCTATTATTGGGCAGCCAATGTGGCGATGATCCGTAAGTGGGTAATGGAGGGAGAGGGGGTGGCGTGGAAGAGGCTAGAGATGGCGTCCTGTGTGGGCACGAGACTGAGGGCGCTGGTGACGGCACCGCTGACGCTCTCGCCGACAAGGTACATCACGAGTCCGATGGTGGCGGCGACGCTGAAGATCTGGGGGCAGAGGAGGCGACACAGGGTCGAGGTGGGAGCCTCAGTTTGGTCACCAATTCGGGATAACCATCGGTTCGTCCCGGGAAGGATGGATCGGGGGTTTCGGAGCTGGCATCGGGCAGGGATTAGAAGAATGGGGGACCTGTTCATCGATGGGACGTTTGCGAGCCTAAGGGCGCTGGAGGAGAAGTTTGGGCTACTCCCGGGAAACGCTTTCAGGTACATGCAAATGACGTTTGTGAGGCGGCAGGTGAGGGAATTCCCGCTGCTTCCGGCACGTCGGATTCAGGACAGGGTGATTTTGGGTGTATGGGTTGGAGAAGGCAAGGTTTCGGCGATTTACCAGGAGTTGCAGGAAGAGGAGGAGGCCTCGGTGGAGGAGTTAAAGGGCAAGTGGGAGGAGGAGCTTGGGGAGGAGATAGATGAGAGTCTGTGGGCTGATGCCCTGAGTAGGGTTAATTCTTCCTCCTCTTGTGCCAGGCTCAGCCTAATACAGTTTAAAGTTACTCACAGAGCGTATATGACAGGGGCGAGGTTGAGTAGGTTCTTTGGGGTGGAGGACAGATGTGGGAGGTGCTCGGGGAGCCCAGCAAATCACACCCATAAGTTCTGGTCCTGCCCGGCGCTGGATGGGTTTTGGAGGAGTTTTGCGAGGACTATGTCTAAGGTGGTGATCGCCCGGGTCAAGCCGATTAGCATTATTTGGGGTCTCGGACGAGCCGGGAATGCAGGAGGCGAAAGAGGCCGGTATTCTGGCCTTCGCGTCCCTGGTAGCCCGGTGGAGGATTTTGCTACTATGGAAAGATGCAAAGCCCCCTAGTGTGGAAGCTTGAATCAATGACATGGCAGGGTTCACCAAGCTGGAAAGGACAAAGTTTGCCTTGCGAGGGTCTGTGCAAGGGTTCCTCAGGCGGTGGCAACCGTTCCTAGACTATCTCGCGGCGCGTTAGGAGGAGGTCAGCAGCAGCCCAGGGGCGGGGAGGGGGGGTTTCTTTTGGGGTGGCGTTTGGGTTAAGGTGTTTTTTTTCCCCTATTTGTGTTTTTTACTGCTATATGGGGGGGGGGCTATTGTATATGGGGAAATCCAATGTAGAATTTCTGCTTGTTGTGTTCTTGGTTCTTTTTTCTTGTTGGGGGGGGGGGGGTTTGTTGAAAATTTGTTGAAAAATTTGAATAAATATATATTTTTTAAAACATTCACGGTGTGAAAAAGCTTTTTCTCAAATCGCTTTTGCATCTTTTGCATATTATTTTAAACCTTTGTCCTCTTGTTCTCAATCCTTTCCCCGATTTGGACAGCTTCTCCTTGTCCACTCTCTCCAGGCCCCTCATGATTTTGAATACTTCTATCAAATCTCCTCTCAGCCCTCTCACATCCAAGGCAAAGAGTCCCAACTTCACCAATCTATCTTCATATCTGAAGTTCCTCTTCCCTGGAACCATTTAGCAAACCTCTTCTGCATTCTCTTCAATGCCTTCACATTCTTCCTGAAATGCAACACCTTGAACTGTGCGCAACACTCCAGCTGAGGTTCAACAAGTGTCCTATACAAGTTCTATATAACATAACCTCTTTGCTCTTGTACTCCATGCCTCTATGAAAAAAACCTAGGATACTGTCTGCTTCGTGAACTGCTTTCTCAACCTAATCTGCCATCTTTAATGCCTTATGCACACATACACCTAGATCCCTCTGCTCCTGCACCCTCTGTAGAGTAACATCCTCTATTTTATACTGCCTCTCCATGTTCTTCCTACCATAATGTATCACCTCACATTTCTCTACATTGAACTTCGTCTTCCATTCCATTCCACCAATTTGTCTATATCATAGAACATACAGTGCAGAAGGAGGCCATTCGGCCCATCGAGTCTGCACCGATCCACTTAAGCCCTCACTTCCAACCTATCCACGTAACCCAATAACCCCTCCTAACCTTTTTGGACACTAAGGGCAATTTAGCATGGCCAATCCACCTAACTTGCACTTCTTTGGACTGTGGGAAGAAACCGAAGCACCCGGAGGAAACCCACTCAGACACGGGGACAACGTGCAGACTCCGCACAGACAATGTCCCAGCGGGGAATCAAACATGGGACCCTGGCGCTGTGAAGCCACAGTGCTAGGCACTTGTGCTATCCTTTAGAAGTTCTACATTGTCCTCACAGTTTACAGTTATTCCAAGTTACATGTGATCCACAATTTTGGAAATTGTTCCCTGTACACCAAGGTCTAGATCATTAATATACATCAGCAAAAGCAAGGGTCCCAATACCGACTCCTGTGGAACTCCTTCCTCCAGGCCAAGAAACATCCATCAATCATTACACTGTTTCCTGTCACTCAGCAAATTTTGTCGCCATGTTGCTATCTGAACCTAGAGTCTCATTAACTGCTTTACTATGCTTTCCAAATGATTACCTTGCTTACGGGTACATTGAACCTGGAATTTTGTAGTGAGTATCTAGCTGCTGATGCCATGTATCAGTTAAGAAACCACTACAACCATAGACTGCTGTATTTTCCTCTTAACATCTAACACTTATCCATCTTCTGCTGATTGAAAGATTATGCACTGCTCTTACCCATCCTGGCATAATCCTGACCAGTCCACTGTGCATCTTCTTCTCTCCTTCCCACACCAACACCTCCACGTTGCTTGTTAAGTTCCTTACCCAAGGTCAGTATACAGCATTTTCCTTATATTTTGCTCATGTCCAGGCTCAGGTTTAGGTTTAACTCAAGTAAAATTGGTGTATACCAATAACTGGAGAAATATTGCTAAATATCAGATATATTCGATGTACCTAATTCTTGCAAGAATCATAAGACCATAACAGACCATAAGACATAGGAGCACACGTAGGCCATTAGGCCTATCGAATTTGCTCTGCTATTGAATGAGATCATTTCCTGATCTTATATGATATTTCTCAATTCTACTTTCCTGCCTTATCCCCATAACTCTTGATTCCCTTACTCATTAAAAATCTGTCTATCTCAGCCTTGAATATATAACAACCCAGCCTTTACAGCCCTCTGCAGTAAAGAATTCCCCAGATTCACTACCCTCTTGAGAGAAGAAATTCCTTCTCATCCGAGTCTTAACTGGGTGACCACTTACTCTGAGATTATGCCCTCTGGTCCTAGACTCTCCCACAAGAGGAAACACCCTCTCAGCATCTACCCTGTCAAGCTCCCTGAGAATCCTATATGTCTCAATAAGGTTGCCTCTCATTCTTCTAAACTCCAATGAGTACAGGCCTAACCTACGCAACCTCTCCTCAAAAGAAAATCCCTCCATACCCGGATCAACCTAGTGAACCTTCTTTGGTTCCCTCCAATGCCAGTATATCTTTCCTTAAATATGGGGACAATAAATGTTCACACTATTACAGGTGTGGTCTAACTAGTGCCTTGTATAGTTTTTTATACATCATTCCCTTTGAAATAAAGACCAACATTCCATTTACCTTCCCTACTATCTGCTGAACTTCCATGCTAGCTTTTTGTGAGTTGTGCATGAGGACAACCAAATCCCTCTGTTCTCAGTTTTCTGCAGTCTTTCTCCATGTAAATAATATTCAGCTCCATTATTCTTCCTTCCAAAGTACATAACTTCAAATTTTCCTACATTAAATTTCATCTGCCAAGTTTTTGCCCACTCACCTAAGCTGTCTACAATGTCCCTCTGTAGACTCTTTGTGTCATCCTTGCCACTTGCCTTCCCACCTATTTTTGTGTTATCCATGAAACTTGGCAATAGTACATTCACTTCCCGTGTCCAAGTCATTTATATTGTAAATAATTATGGCCCCAGCACTGATCCCTATGGCTCTCCACTAGTTACAGGTTGCATCCTGAAAATACCCCTCTTATCGCAATTCTCTGTCTTCTATCAGTTATGCTCAAAAATGCTAATATACTACCCCCAATACCATGGGGTCTTATCCTATTAAGTAGCCTTTTGTGCAGCACCTTATCGAACATTTTTTCAGAAGACACATCCTACATTAGAAATGTAGGTTTTTTTTAAAGAATGAGTGATAGGACTAGTTCCACATAAGAATGTTGATAGTATGATGATCAAGTATCATGGGAAGGTCAGCATGATGCAAATAATGGGGGGAAGAGAGAGATGGAATGTTTAGTTATTTATATTTTTAATCAAACCATACAGTTTGTGAACATCAATACAATGGATGTAGTGCAAACAGTTTGTTATTTCTAGGTTTTAGTGGTGTTAATGCTGCCCCCCACCCCTCCCATTGGTCTTTCTCCCTCCTCCAGCTTTCTCCCCCCCCCACCCCTCATTTCCCATTTCCCCCTAGCACAGGACTAAATCGCTGGCTTTGAAAGCAGACCAAGGCAGGCCAGCAGCACAGTTCAATTCCCGTACCAGCCTCCCCGAACAGGCGCCGGAATGTGGCGACTAGGGGCTTTTCACAGTAACTTCATTAGGGGCTGGTTTAGCATACTGGGCTAAATCGCTGGCTTTGAAAGCAGGCAAGCAGTGCGGTTCGATTCCCGTATCAGCCTCTCCGAACAGGAGCCGGAATGTGGCGACTAGGGGCCTTTCACAGTAACTTCATTGAAGCCTACTTGTGACAATAAGCGATTTTCATTTTTCATTTCCCTGACTCTTCCCCCAGGTCTTTAAAGATGGCGGCGAACTGACTCCACCTGGAGTGGAACTCTTCTTCTGGCCCCGATGGCAAATTTCATTTTTTCTAGCCTGAGAAATTCCGCCAGGTCTGCCAGCCAGTCCGAGGCTTCAGGTGGCACTGCCGATCTCCACCCAAGTGGGAGTCATCGCCGGGCTATTAGGGAGGTGAAGGCCATAATGTCGGTCGCCCATCCCTCAAAGGGCTCCAGCTGTTCCGACACCCAAAAAATCACTACCAATGGACATGGTTCCACCTTGACCCCAGTGACCACTTCAAAGAACTTGGTCCAGAATCTGACCAATTTTGGGCAGGACCAGAACATGTGGGTGTGGTTGACCGGGCCCCCTCAGGCATCGTTCACAGCTGTCTTGCACTACTGGGGAGATTCCGCTCATAAGTATCCTGGTCATGTGTGTCCTCTGCATCACCTTCAGTTTCATCACGCTCAGCCTTGTGCATGAGGTGTTGGAGTTCACTCTATATAAGATCTCGCTCCAGAGTCCGTCCACCGCCCCCCCCCCCCCCCCCCCCCCCCCCCCCCACAACCTCGATGCATAGCTCCTCTTCCCACCTCTCTTGTTCCGTGCAGTGGGGCCCTTGTTTCCTCCAGTCGTCGTTTATACATGTCTGCACATTTCTCCCCCCCCTCTAATTCGTCCTGTGATATTAGTCAGTCTAGTAGGGTCTGCCTGGGTAACTGGGGGATCGCTGGGGGCCTCCTTGCGGAATAAGTCCCGTCTCTGGAGGTAACAGTGCTCGCTCACTTTCGGAAGCTGGAACTTTTCAGTTAGTTCCGCCAAGGTTGTCACTGTGCCATCGACATAACTTTCTCCCTTCTCCAAGTCTTGTATATGGCGTCCATTCTTGCCAGGATGAATCTGTGATTGTTACAAATGGGGGTTGAGACGGACATGCCTCAGCTTGAACTGGTGCCTAAGCCGGTTCCAGGTTTTCAGTGATGCTACCACCACTGGGCTCATCAAGTATTTGGCCGGGGAGAATGGGAGTGGGGCGGTAACCAGTGCCTGCAGGGACGTTCCTATACACAAAGCCTCTTCTGTTTGTACCCACTCCGCCCCCGGCTCCCCCAGCCAACCCCGCACCTTTTCTACGTTTGCTGCCCAGTAGTGGTACAAGAGGTTTGGCAGCAAATCTGCTTGTCACTCCCTCTGCAGGACTGTTCCACGGATCCCGGGGTTCTTTCCCGCGAACATTCTTCCCGGCTGAGATCAGTTCAAACTCCATTTGTAATCTTTTCCTCTCCGCGAGCAGCTCCATAATCAACTGCTGTCTGACTGCCCTCGCCCCCCTATCCCTATTTACCCTGTATGCTCTGAACTCTGCTCACTACCTTCAGTGCCTCCCAGAATGTGGAGCGAGGGACCTCCCCGATCTCGTTACAGCTCACATATTTGTTGATGGTCAGTGCAGTCCTTTCACAAAAGGTCCTGTCTGATGGTCTGCCCGCATCCCAGCTCAGTCGGATTATTGATTGGTGTCAGATTTATGTGGATTTCTTTCAGGGTTTGGTGGCTGTTCATCGGGTCAAAAAGGTCCAAGAAAGAATTTCCAGACGGGAACCAACTTTTGTGCGACCGCTCAGTTCATGGCCGACACCGGATGGAAGTCCATTAATTATATTGTTAATCAGAGTTTGAAACTTTCCTGAGATGGATCTAAGAAAGAATATCAAGCACTGTGCGGGGAAAGGATGTCTTGGGCCAGATAAATTGGCCCATGGAAACAAACTGACTCTGTTAAAAATAAAAAAAGTCAGTGGGGGCAAATATGTAAAGAATTAGCCCTGATCCATATAATATCTACCATATGTGAAATATTTTCCATATTCACAGATGTTTTATATCAATGTATTTACAGTGACCTGTGTTGCTGAGATCAAAATGGCACCCTCAGAAGGAATTTAATTTCATATTTTATTTGTAATTTACAGATAATTTTTACAAGAGATTGTTTGAAATCTATTGATAAGTTAGATGTAACATTATAAAACTGTTTCTAAGTACATTATAAAACTGTTTCTAAGTACAACTTATCTTCGGCATATGTCTCACTCTTACAATATTTACACTCTTTACCCAATACAATATATTTTTGTTGTATTGTACATTCAAGGGTAACAACTGTTCTTGCTTAATTATTAAACCATACAAGAACTTAATTTTTTAAAAAATTGACAGTACCCAATTCTTTTTTTTCCCCAATTAAGGGCAATTTAGCATGACCAATTCACCTATCCTTCGCATCTTTTGGGTTGTGGGGGTGAGACCCACGCAGAAACGGGGAGAATGTGCAAACTCCACACGGACAGTGACCTGGGGCTGGGATTGAATCCGGGTCCTCAGTGCCATGAGGCAGCTATGCTAACCACTGCACTATTGTGCCATCCCTAACCCATACAAAAGCTTTTAACTACCCAAGTTTACTTCTTATGAGGTGAGATTGAGTTTTAAAAGTTAAAAAATATATATATATATATACACTAGTATGCAGTGTCAGAGATACTGTCACAGAGAGAGAAATTGTTCTCTGTATTTGTACGCCTATGTCTCATTAAAAGATTTGTGGAATAATAATGCTGATCACAAATTAAGGTAGATGTTATAACCCTTAAAACGGTCACGGTATCAGGACAATTAGATTCCAGGTGACCTCCTCTGACTATGAGCTCCCCCAGTAACGAGGAGATGGGATTTCCCCCTTAACTGGAGGAATCAGACCTCTGATATAAAAACCACGACCTGGAAGCGGGTCGGAGATGAAGACCCTTCAGGTAGTGGAGAGCGCGATATCATAAATAAATATAATCCTTGTTTTCTACCTGCCTGGTCAATGCAAGCTGCTTTAACGGATTCTACACTGGTGACGAGGATGGGATGGCAGGGCTGACCTTGGTCCCGTCTCCACATCGATTTTGCAGGACTATTCCAGGGGGACGATAGTCCTCATCATCGTAAATGCACATTCCAAGTGGATGGAGGTATACAAAATGCACAGCACGATGGCTTGAGCCACCATTGACAGACTGAGGCAATCTTTCAGCACGCATGGGCGGCACGGTAGCACAGTGGTTAGCACTGTTACTTCACAACGCCAGGGACCCAGTTTTGATTCCCGGCTTGGGTCACCGTGCGGAGTCTGCACTTTCTCCCTGTGTCTGGGTGGGGTTCCTCCGGGTGCTCCGGTTTCCTCCCACAAGTCATAGAATCATAGAATTTACAGGGCAGACGGAGGCCATTCAGCCCATCGGGTCTACGCCGGCTCCTGAAAGGCCACCTGATCTAAGCCCACACCTCCACCTAAACCCGTAACCCAGAAACCCCACCTAACTTTTGGACACTACGGGGCAATTTAGCGTGACCAATCCACCTAACCCGCACATCTTTGGACCCGAAAGACTTGCTTGTTCGGTGAATTGAACGACATTCTGAATTCTTCCTCAGTGTATCCGAACAGAGGCTGGAGGGTGGCGGCTAGGGGGTTTTCACAGTAACTTCACTGCAGTGTTAATGTCAGCCTACTTGTGACATTAATAAAGATTATTATTATTATAGGTGTTGGTCTCAGATAATGGGACAGCATTTACAAATGTGGAGTTTGATGCATTAATGGCCTCCAACGGGATATGACACATACACACCGCCCCGTACCATCCAGTGTTGAATGGATTGGTGGAACGCGCCGTCCAGATTTTTAAAAACGGAATGAAGAAGCAGACCTCAGGGTCTTGGGAGACACGGCTGGCGGGGTTTTTTTTATTACACGACGATGCAGCACACCATGATGGGGGTCGCTCCGGCCAAATTGTTGATGGGCCATCGCC
This sequence comes from Scyliorhinus torazame, assembly GCF_047496885.1. NCBI lineage: Eukaryota > Metazoa > Chordata > Chondrichthyes > Carcharhiniformes > Scyliorhinidae > Scyliorhinus > Scyliorhinus torazame. The sequence goes on from NC_092718.1 coordinate 41,218,679, forward strand.
TGTGACATTTTTGAGTTTAGCCCTCTCGGACATTGGCGGGAAAATGAGCCGGGGCCAGAATCGGGCCGAGGCTGACGCCGGGCGATGTTTGCCCTTATGCACCTTCACGCTAGGAGACCTAGTGTATGTCCGAAACTTTGCAGAAGTATTCATGTGGACACTAGGCATCGTGTTGGCCCAGACTGGACCGGTCTCATATCGCGTAAGGGCACAAGGACGCAAATCGAACCGACATATGGATCACCTCCGAGGGGGTATCCAAGAGACGCAAGATCCGATTCCGGAGTTTTCGAACTGAAACCTCTGCCCCAGTCACCACTGTTGATCCCGGCCGCACCTGCTGCTAAGCAGCCGATTTCACATGTAGATGACGCCAAAATGCCGGATGAAGACCCACTGTACTTTGATTCCGAGATCAACATGGACATATTGCCACCTCTGGAGCCAACAGTGTTGCTTCATAGAACCTTAGTTAGGCTGCACTTGGAATATGGTGTTCATTTCTCATCGCCATACTACCAGAAGGATGTGGAGGCATTGGAGAGGGTACAGAAAAGATTTACCAGAATGTTGCCCTGGTATGGAGAGCATTAGCTATGAGGAGAGCTGGGAGAAACTTGTTTTTTTCTCTTTGGAACGAAGGAGGTTGAGGGGCGACCTGATAGGAGTCTACAAGATTATAAGGATTGCCAGAAGCTTTTTCCAAGGGTGGAATAGTCAATTACTAGGGGGCATAGGTTTAAGTTGTATGGGGTAAGGTTTAAAGGAGATGTACAAGACAAGCTTTTCACACTGAGGGTGATGGGAGCCTGGAACTCGCTGCGGGAGGGAGGCAGATACGGTAATGACGTTTAAGTGGCGTCTTGACAAATACATGAATAGGATGGGAATAGAGGGATATGGTCCCTAGAAAGGTAGAGGGTTTTAGTTCAGATGTCAGCATGGTCGGCGCAGGCTTGGAGTGCCAAAGGGCCTGTTCCTGTGCTGTCATTTTCTTTGTTCTTTGACACTGATCACTGCATGCCTACCATCTTGCCGAGACGCTCCACGTGGTAGTGCCGCTCCCCAGTTCAGTACACGCCACCAGATGCCACACGTTCGGCCCTCGACGGCTGTTCTGGGCTAGTACGCCGAAGGCACCATTAGACCTGGCCGCAGACATAGAAATATTTCCGGACTTGGGGGTGGAGGGTGGATGTTATAACCCTCAAGGAGGTCACGGTAGTAGGACAATTAGATGAAATGAAATGAAAATCGCTTATTGTCACAAGTAGGCTTCAATGAAGCTACTGTGAAAAGCCCCTACTCACCACATTCCGGCACCTGTTCGGGAAGGCTGGTACGGGAATTGAACCGTGCTGGTGGCCTGCCTTGATCGTCTTTAAAAGCCAGCAATTTAGCCCAGTGTGCTAAACCAGCCCCAGATTCCAGGTGACCTCCTCTGAATGAGATCCTCTGGTAACAAGGGGGCAGGATTTCCGTCTTAACTGGGGGAAATCAGACCTCTAGTATAGAAACCCCAAACTGGGAGCAGGTCGGAGATGAAGATCCTTCGGGTAGTGCAGAGCTTGAGATCATAAATAAATATAATCCTTGTTTTCTACCTGCCTGGTCAATGCAAGCTGCTTTAGTGGATTAGGGAGACTCTTTGGGGAGTGGAGAGTGGAATAATTAAATGTTCATTTTCTAAAGATTTGAAAAATAATGTAGTCCTCAAGAAGCTGAGGGTAAGCCAAGATAGGATATCTTTACTTTGTTAACTGGATGCCACTATTTATAGATAAACATTCCACTGGCTCAGCAACCTCTGCCCATGATTGTGTCCAACTATTCAAATCACTTAATATCATAGAATTTACAGTGCAGAAGGAGGCCATTTGGCCCATCAAGTCTGAACCGGCTTTTGGAAAGAGCATCCTTAAGTCCACACCTCCACCCTTTCCCGTAACCCAGTAACCCCACTTAACCTTTTTGGACACTAAGGGAAATTTAGCGTGGCCAATTTACCTAACCTGCACATCTTTGGACTGTGGGAGGAACCGGAGTACCCGGAGGAAACCCACGCAGACACGAGGAGAACGTACAGACTCCGCACAGACAGTGACCCAATCCGGAATCAAATCTGGGACCCTGGAGCTGTGAAGCAACAGTGCTAACCACTGTGCTACTATGCCCCTTTAAATATCTTGGACAAAAGAACCTGCATTGCTATCTGTAAATGAAATGTAAAGTATTGCATACTACAGTTTTGAAAGAACACCACCACAGGAAAACTAATATATTTAATGCCATTAAAAACTTATATAAAGTGCTGCAGGTCTGTGACATCAGTCTTGAGAGATTCTCTACATTAGACTTCTAACTCACGTAAAACATACTTAGATTACATATCACCAGCTTACTTCCAGTTATTTAGTTGGGGAGCAGAATTTCTTCTGCTTCTGGCTTAAGCATTCCAACTCAACTTAAAGTCTCACAACCATCATTTCGTAATCAATCCACCTACTCTTCAAAATTTTCAAAGGCTGAACACCTTCTCAGAGTGGTGCTACTGGGCTGATGTTGTAAGCATCCTAGCATTTGACAAAGGAGCATTATTCTTCCATCTTGTGGACAGAAAAGATCCCATAGCATTATTCAAAGAGGATCTGGGGATTTCTCTTGCTATCTTGACCCATATTTATCCTTCAATCACCAGAACTAAAAACAAATTATTTGGTAATTAATCTTGCGGTTTGTTTAACCTATCTGCGTGCAAATTGGTTGATGCAATATTTCCCTACATGCTACGGTTGTAATAATAATAATCTTTATTGTCACAAGTAGGCATACATTAACACTGCAATGAAGTTAGTGTGAAAAGCCCCTAGTCGCCACATTCCGGCGCCTGTTCGGGTACGCAGAGGGAGAATTGAGAATGTCCAATTCACCTAACAGCACGTATTTTGGGACTTGTGGGAGGAAACCCACGCAGACACGGGGAGAACATGCAGACTCTGCACAGACAGTGACCCAAGCTGGGAATCGAACCTGGAACCCTGGCACTGTGAAGCAACAGTGCTAACCACTGGTGCTGTGAAGCAACAGTGCTAACCACTGTGCTATCGTGCCGCCAGACTTCAAAAGTACTTAATTGAATGTGAAACACTTTGGGGCACCTCAAGGTCATGAAAGACTCTGTAAATAATGCTACATTTGCATTGGTGTGGAAGCAGGTTATTGCTCATCTACAATAGGTTTGTAGCTAGTAACATTTGTCGCAGGAAAAACACGGAGAGAGGGAATTGTTACATATTTTAACAAAAACACAAACAATACAGAAGTAATAGATCCTTTTAAACAAAATAAACGGCCTCTGTTGTGTCCGTATAATTTATGCTCACCATTCTCTGTTGATCAATGTTTTATTTTGTGTGCATGAGAGCAAAGCCAAAACCCAAATTCAGCATTCTGTTTATCATCATTATTTTCAGTGTTTAGCTGAAATGGATTTTTAGTTGCATTTAACTTTTATATCAGGGGTCAATTTTGAAAAGCATCGCCATAGACAGGGCTATGATATAAGAGTGCCACGTCTACATCTGCCTGCCTCATTGGCAAGACTCCAAACCAGAGCCTTACTGCACAAAATTACCAATAGTTTTCCTAAATTTTAAAATGTAGTTCATCCTTTGACTGTTTTGTCCTCCATTTTGTGAATTGTGGGGTAGTCTTCCTATATCAAACCTTCCCCAAGTTGTTTATTCTTAAATAGCAGCTCACAATTAGTTAATAATCATGTATTCAACATATACTTCATACTCAACAGTAATATTATTAGTATTTGATTATGACATTTAGAAAATATTTTCGATTTGGAGAACATGGGGCAGCACGGTAGCATAGTGGTTAGCACAATTTCCTCCCACAGTCCAAAGATGTGCAGGTTAATTGAATTGGCCACGCCCTTAGTGTCCAAAATTTCCCTTAGTGTTGGATGAGTGGGGTTACTGGGTTATGGAGATAGGGTGGTGTGGGCTTGGGTAGGGTGCTCTTTCTAAGAGTCGATGCAGACTCGATGGGCCGAATCGAATGGCCTCCTTCTGCACTGTAAATTCTATGATAATTCTATGAAACATCCAAACCACTGATGGTGAATACTTCTGATACCCTGTGTAATTACATGTTTAAAGCCTCACCTTCTTGTTGTATTCATGAGCTAATCTATCCAGTTCCTCCTGCATTACTCGTAGTTTTGCTTTCAGAAATCGTATCTGGGCCTCTGTGAATTCAGATTAAGGAATACATTTTCATAATTCTTTGTGTAACTAATATAATTCAACAGAATTTTAAAAAACAAGGGCTTTCAAAGAAAGGTATCCCTTAAAGTACATATACTATTAAATGGTTACCTTTCAAAAGAAAAATCAGATTATTAACATTTGCGCCAGTTACCACTGACCAGAAACTGAACTGGACGAGCAACATTAACGACTAGTAATATAAACACTGTAGCTACAAGAGTAGGTAGGAATCCTGTGGCAAGTAACTCACCTCCTGTCACCCCCCCCGCCTCCCTCTCCAAAGCCTGTCCACCATCTACAAGGCATGAACACCATCCAGGACAAAGCAGCCTGCTTGATTGGTATGCCTCCCACAAGCATTCACTCCCTCCAACATTGACAAACAGTAGCAGCCATGTGTACCGTCTACAAGGTGCACTGCAGGAACCCACCAAGACTCCTTGCGCAGCACTTTCCAAACCCACGACTGCTACTGTCTAAAATGACAGGGGCAGTACGTACCTGGGATCACCATCACTGCAAGTTCCCCTCCAAGTCACTCGCCATCCTAACTTGGAAATCTATTGTTGTTCCTTCACGGTTGCTGGGTCAAAATCCTGGAACTCCCTCCTTAATAGCACTGTGGGAGTACCTACACCACATTCTCAAGGGCAACTAGGGATGGCAATAAATGCTGGCTTAGCCAGCAACGTCCCAGTTAATGAATTTAAAAAATGATGAAATCCACAAAATTAGAATAGTAAATGGATTTTTCTTCCATTCAGTTAGATGAGTATAAGCTTTGCAACTAGAAAAGTAAGAGATATCTATTGTATCTTTAGACAAGCATGACAAAAGAATTAGAAATACAGAAGCATGTGAGTTTGATACAAGATACAAGGGCAGCACGGTAGCATTGTGGATAGCACAATTGCTTCACAGCTCCAGGGTCCCAGGTTCGATTCCCGGCTTGGGTCACTGTCTGTGCAGAGTCTGCACGTCCTCCCCATGTGCGCGTGGTAGGGTGCTCTTTCCAAGAGCCGGTGCAGACTCGATGGGCCGAATGGCCTTCTTCTGCACCGCTAATTCTATGATATGATATAGGATTAACAGAGGTTTATAGAATAGGTCTTCACTGTACAATGTTTGGCACTAGACGCCCTAAATGCCTGCGAAGTAGCCGTGACGTCACATAAGTCATACCTGCAGACTTATTTTGTAAAGTGGGTGGTTCTGCTCGAGGGGAACATGACTCAGATCTTAAAGAGCCATTGCACACTACTACAATAACCCACATATATAACATTCATCACTCTTTACGTCTAAGGTCCAACGTAACTAGGATATTAACAAAGTAATCTACACCGATATACAAGTGCAGACATCATATGCTTACATTGTATTAACACAGCCAATAAGACATGATCAGGTGGATATCTGTTTCTCGCTGGTTGCCTGCACACTTCCGGGACCTTGTCATTCTCGACCTTCGGTGTATTTTCAAGTTATCGAGTAGATGTCTCAACCCTGGGAGGTGTTAAAGCAGGACCATTACTGAGTAAGGAACCCGATTCCTTGATTTGCATGCTTTGTGGTTGCTCTTTCGCAGATCAAGAGGCCTGCCTCCAGGTTCTCCAACCAAAAAGGGAGGGGTTGGGGTACAATGATGCACCAACTACAGCAAAGAATCACTTTTAATTTAGCGGGACCCTAATAGCGGGTCAAAATGGCAACCTGTTCCACAACTTTCCCAGCTAGCTTGCCCCCCCACTCGCCTTCAATGGGCTGAAAGTCTCAGTTTTCATGTAGCAAATTCTTCATTTCAACCATGACAGAAAAGGGGTACGGGTGAGTGGTTGGGGTCCAAAGTCTAACAGGTGGTCCAACTACAAGTTGTTACTAACAGCTGCCTTAGGAGCAGGATGTGAAAGCCTGCCTATAATCTAAATCTTATTTAAATCAAAGGAAGGAATATCTTAATTCCCCTCAAGCAGAACCACCCACTTTACAAAATAAGACTGCAGATACTTCAGAACATTTGCCAACATTGAAATTTCAAAGTAACCGAGGCATTCCAGAGGTGATGGGATTTTATATATGGCAAAGGATGGAACAAATGTTGCAGTAAGAAATGCAGACCTACAAGCACAATTTGATCCAAAAAAGGAATGGGGAGCATTTTCCAGCTCAAGTCAGATACCAGCAGAGCTCCTTAGATCAAAGAAGAACTCAAAATTCCATAGTCACAAAACACACAAGAAAACAGGGGAGGCTATATGAGACATACGTACAAGAGCATTTTCCTGCGATAGGAGTCTTCCAGCATAGTTTACTAGGTAACTGTAGCATGTGGTGTATCAGTGAACCAAACTAAAATCATTCCCAGTGGCACAAGTGTCACGGCATCAGGGACCCGGCCTTGGGTCACTCTGTGTGGAGTTTGCACTTTCTTCCCCTGCAAAGGTTTCCTCTGGATGCTGTGGTTTCCCACAGTCCAAAGATGTGCAACTTAGGTGGATTGGTCATGTTAAAATTGCCCCTTCGTGTCCAAAGATGTGTAGGTTCAGCAGGTTATGGGAATAAGGTGGGGGAGTGGGCTTGGTGGGCTGAATTCAGAAGACTTGATGGGCTGAATGGCCTTCTTCTGCACTGTAAGGATTCTAGGATTCTGGACAGTTTCTGCATTGGGCGCACTTGGTTATTCTGGCCCTTTTGAAAAGTGATATTCCCATCTTGATTTTCCACTCAAACTCCAGGTAAGTAGGGATACAATAGTGCTTTTTTTTTTTAAGAAGAAAGACCTTTCAAAATGTTCCTAATGGTGTTCCTGCACCAAAATTTAGTCCAGTGTAATTTTTGTACTATCCTTGGTCTGCGAACTAACGCAATTAACAGAAATTTCCAATGTTGATTAATTCACCGGATGGCATAACCATCTTTCTGGCCTGCTTCTTACAACCCATTTAAAAGATTGGAGAAACCCAAGTTGTGCTAAATGTAATTTGTGTTTAAAATTACACTGGTTGCACTAGTAAAACAAAATTATGACACAGAAACTCCAAATCTATCGCTTCTCTTGAAGGCATTGGCTTTCATTCCTTTTTTTTTTAAAAATATTTTATTCAAGGCATTTTGATATAAACAAACAAAAGCAGAAGAACTAAACAACAATATTATATTTTTAAATTTAGAGTACCCAATTTTTTTTTTACCCCAATTAAGGGGCAATTTAGTGTGGCCAATCCACCTATCCTGCACATCTTTGGGTTGAGGGGGTGAAACCCATGCAGACACGGGGAGAATGTGCAAACTCCACACGGACAGTGACCTGGGGCCGGGATCGAACCCAGGTCCATGTGCCGTGAGGCAGCAGTGCTAACCACTGCGCTACCGTGTCGCCCCTCAAACGACATTATAAACAACCAACACTCACTCTGCCCCGCTCCGCTAATACGACCCCCTTCTCACATCCCGCCTTCCCCATTTTAAACTCCTTAACCCCTCCCCCACTGACCCCTCAAACCTCCTTAAAGATAATAATAATATAATAATCTTTATAATTGTCACAAATAGGTTTATCTTAACAAAATCAATAAACGGCTTCCACCCGGAATCCGAGTGAACCCATCCGACCCCCTCAAGACGAACTTGACCTTCTCCAGCCTCAGGAATTCTGCCAGATCGCTCACCCACCCCCCCCGCTTTCGGCGGCTCCGAGTCCTGTCACCCGAGCAAAATCTGCCTCCGGACTATCAGGGAGGCAAAGGCCAAGACATTGGCCTCTCTCACCCTCTGGACTCCCAGGTCTTCTGACACCTCTGGACTCGGGACCACCTCCACACCCAGCACCTCAGACATCATGTCCGCGAACCTCTGCAATCTTGCACGCCCAGAACATGTGGATGTAGACCGGTGAGCCTCACGTCTGTAGTGGGTAAAGTCTTGGAGGGGATTATAAGAGACAAGATTTATAATCATCTAGATAGGAATAATATGATCAGGGATAGTCAGCATGGCTTTGTGAAGGGTAGGTCATGCCTCACAAACCTTATCGAGTTCTTTGAGAAGGTGACTGAACAGGTAGACGAGGGTAGAGCAGTTGATGTGGTGTATATGGATTTCAGTAAAGCGTTTGATAAGGTTCCCCACGGTAGGCTATTGCAGAAAATACGGAGGCTGGGGATTGAGGGTGATTTAGAGATGTGGATCAGGACTTCCGGGTGCGGCGATGACCAGCTAAGTCGCACGTTTCGGCAGCTCCCGGTGGAACGGACTTTTGGGCTCTTGAAAGGAGCCCCAACGGCAATTTTAACGGCAAAAAACACCGTGCGGTAAACCAGAAGGGAATTCCCCCTGGACACGGATGGAAAAAGGAGAGGAAAGTGGCCGGATTGCAGCGGATCCTTTGGAACAGCGGCAAGGAAGGCAAGCTAAAACCAAGATGGCGTCGGAAGGTGGCAGTTTCATATGGGGCCCTGAACAACAAGAGTTCTTGAAATGCTGCGTGGAGGAGATAAAAAAGGAAATGAAGAAAGAACTGTTGGCCCCGATACTACAGGCGATCGAAGGGCTAAAGGAGGAACAAAAGACCCAGGAGCGGGAGCTTCGGGTCGTGAAGGCGAAGGCAGCCGAGAATGAGGACGATATACAGGGCCTGGTGGTGAAGACGGAGATACAGGAGGCACATCAGAAACGATGTGTGGAGAGGTTGGAGGCACTGGAAAACAACGCAAGGAGGAACAACCTGAGGATTCTTGGTCTTCCTGAAGGTGTGGAGGGGGCGGACGTCGGGGCATATGTGAGCACGATGCTGCACTCGTTAATGGGAGCGGAGGCCCCGGCGGGTCCGTTGGAGGTGGAGGGAGCGTACCGAGTTATGGCGCGAGGATCGAGAGCAGGAGAGACTCCCAGAGCCATAGTGGTGAGATTCTTCCGTTTCAAAGATAGAGAAATGGTCCTTAGATGGGCGAAGAGAACTCGGTGCAGTAAATGGGAGAACGCGGTGATCCGCGTTTATCAAGACTGGAGTGCGGAGGTGGCGAGAAGGAGGGCGAGCTTTAATCGGGCCAAGGCGGTGCTTCATAAAAGGAAGATAAAATTTGGAATGCTGCAACCGGCAAGACTGTGGGTCACATATCAAGGGAGGCACCACTACTTTGAGACGGCGGATGAAGCGTGGACTTTTATTGTAGAAGAAAAACTGGAATGAGTGGATTATTAAAAAGAACGTTTGGACAAAGTGGTGGGGCGAATGTGGGGGGCGAAGAGGGGTTTTATGTTCTAATCCTGCGGTATGGTAACTTTTCTCTCTCCCACAGGTGGTGATGGGGGGCGGTGGGGAGGGAGAGGAGATGGGGCGTTGGTCATGGGGGGCGGGGCCAAGGGAGAAGCGCGGGCTTGGTTCCCGCGCTATGATAATTATGGCGGGAATAGAGAAGCAGGAAGGAGGGGGCGTCGCACGGTGCGAGCCGTGGTCACGGGGGGAAGCCGAGGTCAGCCAGAGTTTGCTGACTTCTGGGAGCAACATGGGGGGAGTAATTACGCTAGCGGGGGGTCTAGCGGGGGGGGTGGGAGGGGGGAATTATTGGGTTGCTGCTGCTGGGGAAAGGGGGGAGTGGGTACGGGAGAGGATGGGCGGGGAGGCACCGCCTGGGGGAGATACAGCTGCGTGGGAACTGGGTGAGAAGCTGGAAAAAGATGATGGCTAATCGGCAAGGGGGGGGGGGGTGGGAAGCCCCCCAACTCGGCTGATCACGTGGAACGTGAGAGGGCTCAACGGGCCGATAAAGAGGACACGGGTACTCGCACACCTTAAGAAACTTAAAGCAGATGTGGTTATGTTACAGGAAACGCACCTGAAACTGATAGACCAGGTTAGGCTGCGCAAAGGATGGGTGGGGCAGGTGTTCCATTCGGGGCTGGATGCGAAAAACAGGGGGGTGGCTATATTAGTGGGGAAGCGGGTAATGTTCGAGGCAAAGACTATAGTGGCGGATAACGGGGGCAGATACGTGATGGTGAGTGGTAAACTACAGGGAGAGATGGTGGTTTTGGTAAACGTGTATGCCCCGAGCTGGGATGATGCCAATTTTATGAGGCGAATGCTAGGACGCATTCCGGACCTAGAGACGGGAAAGCTGATAATGGGGGGAGACTTTAACACGGTGTTGGAACCAGGGCTGGATAGGTCGAAGTCCAGGACTGGTAGGAGGCCGGCAGCAGCCAAGGTGCTGAAAGATTTTATGGAGCAGATGGGAGGTGTGGACCCGTGGAGATTCAGTAGACCTAGGAGTAAGGAGTTCTCGTTTTTCTCCTATGTCCATAAAGTCTATTCGCGCATAGACTTTTTTGTGCTGGGTAGGGCATTGATCCCGAAGGTGAGGGGAACGGAATATACGGCTATAGCCATTTCGGATCATGCCCCACACTGGGTGGACTTGGAGATAGGGGAGGAAGCAGGAGGGCGCCCACCCTGGAGAATGGACATGGGACTAATGGCGGATGAGGGGGAGTGTCTAAGGGTGAGGGGATGTATTGAAAAGTACTTGGAACTCAATGACAATGGGGAGGTCCAGGTGGGAGTGGTCTGGGAGGCGTTGAAGGCGGTGGTTAGGGGGGAGCTGATATCAATAAGGGCACATAAAGGGAAGCAGGAGAGTAAGGAACGGGAGCGGTTGCTGCAAGAACTTTTGAGGGTGGACAGACAATATGCGGAAGCACCGGAGGAGGGATTGTACAGGGAAAGGCAAAGGCTGCATGTGGAATTTGACTTGCTGACTACAGGCACTGCAGAGGCACAATGGAGGAAGGCGCAGGGTGTACAGTATGAATATGGGGAGAAGGCGAGCAGATTGCTGGCACACCAATTGAGGAAAAGGGGAGCAGCGAGGGAAATAGGGGGAGTGAGGGACGAGGAAGGAGAGATGGAGCGGGGAGCGGAGAGAGTGAATGAAGTGTTCAAGACATTTTATAAAAAATTATATGAAGCTCAACCCCCGGATGGGAGGGAGAGAATGGTGGACTTTTTGGATCGGCTGGAAATTCCCAAGGTGAAAGAGCAGGAAAGGGTGGGACTGGGAGCACAGATCGAGGTAGAAGAAGTGGTGAAAGGAATTAGGAATATGCAGACGGGAAAGGCCCCGGGACCGGTCGGATTCCCAGTTGAATTCTACAGAAAATATTTGGACTTGCTCGCCCCGGTACTGACGAGGACCTTTAATGAGGCAAAGGAAAGGGGACAATTGCCCCCGACTATGTCTGAAGCAACGATATCGCTTCTCTTAAAGAAGGAAAAGGACCCGCTACAATGCGGGTCCTATAGACCTATTTCCCTCCTAAATGTGGATGCCAAGGTCCTGGCCAAGGTAATGGCAATGAGAATAGAGGAATGTGTCCCGGGGGTGGTTCACGAGGACCAAACTGGGTTTGTGAAGGGGAGACAGCTGAACACGAATATACGGAGGCTATTAGGGGTAATGATGATGGCCCCACCAGAGGGTGAAACGGAGATAGTAGTGACGATGGATGCCGAGAAAGCATTCGATAGAGTCGAATGGGATTATTTGTGGGAGGTGTTGAGGAGATTTGGTTTTGGAGAGGGGTATGTTAGATGGGTGCAGCTATTGTATAGGGCCCCAGTGGCGAGTGTGGTCACGAATGGACGGGGATCGGCATATTTTCGGCTCCATAGAGGGACAAGGCAGGGATGTCCTCTGTCCCCATTACTGTTTGCACTGGCAATTGAGCCCCTGGCGATAGCGCTGAGGGGTTCCAAGAGATGGAGGGGAGTACTTAGGGGAGGAGAAGAACACCGGGTATCTTTGTATGCGGATGATTTGCTACTATATGTGGCGGATCCGGCGGAGGGGATGCCAGAAATAATGCAGATACTTGGGGAGTTTGGGGATTTCTCAGGGTATAAATTGAACATGGGGAAGAGTGAGCTGTTTGTGGTGCATCCAGGGGAGCAGAGTAGAGAAATAGAGGACCTACCGTTGAGGAAGGTAACAAGGGACTTTCGTTACCTGGGGATCCAGATAGCTAAGAATTGGGGCACATTGCACAGGCTAAATTTAACGCGGTTGGTGGAACAGATGGAGGATGATTTCAAGAGATGGGATATGGTAGCCCTGTCAATGGCAGGGAGGGTGCAGGCGGTTAAGATGGTGGTCCTCCCGAGATTCCTCTTTGTGTTTCAGTTCCTCCCGGTGGTGATCACGAAGGCTTTTTTTAAAAGGATAGAAAAGAGCGTCATGGGTGAGTAAGTGGATGGGAGAGGAGGAGGGAGCGGCGTGGAAGAGATTAGAGAGGGCGTCCTGTAGGGGGACTAGCCAGCAGGCTATGGTGACAGCCCCATTGCCGTTCTCACCGAGGAACCACACCACAAGCCCGGTGGTGGTAGCTACACTGAAGATTTGGGGACAGTGGAGACGACATAGGGGAAAGACTGGAGCATTGGGGGGGTCCCCGATAAGAAACAACCATAGGTTTGCCCCGGGGGGAATGGATGGGGGATATGGAATGTGGCAAAGAGCAGGAATAACGCAACTGAAAGATCTATTTGTGGATGGGAAGTTCGCGAGTCTGGGAGCGCTGACCGAGAAATACGGGTTGCCCCAAGGGAATGCATTCAGGTATATGCAATTGAGGGCTTTTGCGAGGCAACAGGTGAGGGAATTTCCGCAGCTCCCGACACAAGAGGTGCAGGACAGAGTGATCTCAAAGAAATGGGTGGGGGATGGTAAGGTGTCAGATATATATAGGGAAATGAGGGACGAAGGGGAGAATATGGTGGATGAACTAAAAGGGAAATGGGAAGAAGAGCTAGGGGAGGAGATCGAGGAGGGGCTGTGGGCAGATGCCCTAAGCAGGGTAAACTCGTCGTCCTCGTGTGCCAGGCTAAGCCTGATTCAGTTTAAGGTATTACACAGGGCACATATGACTGGAACACGGATCAGTAAATTTTTTGGGGTGGAGGATAGGTGTGCGAGGTGCTCGAGAAGCCCAGCGAATCATACCCATATGTTTTGGTCATGCCCGGCACTACAGGGGTTTTGGATGGGGGTGACAAAGGCGCTTTCAAAAGTAGTAGGAGTCCGGTTCGAACCAAGCTGGGGGCTGGCTATATTTGGGGTTGCACAAGAGCCGGGAGTGCAGGAGGCGAGAGAGGCCGATGTTTTGGCCTTTGCGTCCCTAGTAGCCCGGCGCAGGATATTGTTAATGTGGAAAGAAGCCAAGCCCCCGGGGGTGGAGACCTGGATAAATGACATGGCGGGGTTCATAAAGCTAGAGCGGATTAAGTTCGTCCTAAGGGGGTCGGCTCAAGGGTTCACCAGGCGGTGGCAACCGTTCGTCGAATATCTTGCGGATAGATAGATGGGGGGAAAAAAGAAGGCAGCAGCAGCAGCCCAGGATTTGGGGGGGGGGGGGGGGGGGGATGGGGGTGTAGCTTGTGACAAGGCAGTTGCCAATTAGGGCTAGTTTTCATTTTTGTTATTTAATATTTATTTATTTTTTGTTTTTTGTTTATATAAAATAGGTCATTGTTATCTGTATTGTTATAATGTTGTGTAAAGGATGCACAAAGTACTGTGTTGGTTGACCAAAAATTTTCGATAAAACATTTATTAAAAAAAAAGAGATGTGGATCAGAAATTGGCTAGCTGAAAGACAGAGGGTGGTGGTTGATGGGAAATGTTCAGAATGGAGTTCCGTTACAAGTGGTGTACCACAAGGATCTGTTCTGGGGCTGTTGCTGTTTGTCATTTTTATCAATGACCTTGAGGAGGGCGCAGAAGGGTGGGTGAGTAAATTTGCAGACGACTCTAAAGTCGGTGGTGTTGTCGACAGTGCGGAAGAATGTAGCGGGTTACAGAGGGACATAGATAAGCTGCAGAGCTGGGCTGAGAGGTGGCAAATGGAGTTTAATGTAGAGAAGTGTAGGGTGATTCACTTTGGAAGGAATAACAGGAATGCAGAATATTTGGATAATGGTAAAGTTCTTGGAAGTGTGGATGAGCAGAGGGATCTAGGTGTCCATGTACATAGATACCTGAAAGTTGCCACCCAGGTTGATAGGGTTGTGAAGAAGGCCTATAGAGTGTTGGCCTTTATTGGTAGAGGGATTGAGTTCCGGAGTCAGGAGGTCATGTTGCAGCTGTACAGAACTCTGGTACGGCCTCATTTGGAGTATTGCGTACAGTTCTGGTCACCGCATTATCGGAAGGACGTGGAGGCTTTCGAGAGGGTGCAGAGGAGATTTACCAGGATGTTGCCTGGTATGGAGGGAAAATCTTATGAGGAAAGGCTGATGGACTTGAGGTTGTTTTCGTTGGAGAGAAGAAGGTTAAGAGGAGACTTAATAGAGACATACAAAATGATCAGGGGGTTAGATAAGGTGGACAGTGAGAGCCTTCTCCCGCGGATGGAAATGGCTGGCACGAGGGGACATAGCTTTAAACTGAGGGGTAATAGATATAGGACAGAGGTCAGAGGTAGGTTCTTTACGCAAAGAGTGGTGAGGCCGTGGAATGCCCTACCTGCAACAGTAGTGAACTCGCCAACATTGAGGGCATTTAAAAGTTTATTGGATAAGCATATGGATGTTAATGGCATAGTGTAGGTTAGATGGCTTTTGTTTCGGTTCAACATCGTGGGCCGAAGGGCCTGTACTGCGCTGTATCGTTCTATGTTCTATGTTCTATGATTTGCGGGCCTCCCCGCCCACACCCATCCTCTACCCTCTCAAAGAACCTACTCACCCTTGCTACTGTCATATGCCCCCTATGTATCACTTTAAACTGGATGAGGCTTAGCCTCGCACACGACGAGTACGCGTTCAACCTCCGCAAGGCCTCTGCCCACGTCTCAGCCCCCACCACCCCTCCCAGCTCCTCCTCCCACTTACATTTTATATACCCCACGAGGACTCCCTCCCAATCCATCAACTCCTTATAAACATCGGACACCTGCCCCTCCCCTATCTCGTCCCCCGACAGCACCTTATCTTGCAACCCCAGGGGCGGCTGCCCAGGAAAGAATGGCACCTCTCTCCTTACAAAGTCTCGGACATGCAGGTACTTAATGCCGTTTCCCCCTGGGCAACTCGTACTCTTCGTCCAGATCCTCCAACCGCAGATTTACCCCTCATGAACAGATCGCCAAATCGCTCAATCCCTGCCTGCCATCACCCCCGAAACCTTGCATCCAATCTCTCTGGGGCAAACTTATGTCGTCGCAAATCGATGCCCACACCTCCAGTCCTAACTGCTGCCTCCACAGCCCCAACACTCTGTAGGGCCGGCACCACCAGTGGGCTCACAGAGTACCTGGCTGGCGAGAATGGCAGAGGCGCTGACAACAAAGCCCTCAAACATGTTCCCCTACATGATGCTGCCTCCATCTGACCCCATGCCGAACCCTCCCCACGATCCATTTCCTAACCAAAGCAATATTCGCCGCCCAGCAGTAATTCTTCATGTTCGGCAGCACCAGACCCCACCCCCTCGGCCCCGCTCCAGGAAAGCACTCCTAACCCGCGAGGTCTTCCCGCCCACAAAAATACAGGGATCAACGCATTGGCCTTCTTAAAAAATGACTTGGGAACGAAGATTGGGAGGTTCTGGAAAACGAACAGAAACCTTGGCAACACCGTCATTTTTACTGTCTGCACCCACCCCACCAGCTACATCTCACCTCTTAAAATCCACTTTCACCTCTCCACCAGCTGAACCAGGTTCAAACTTTGCAGATGTGCCCAACCCCACATCACCTGGATACATAAGTATCTATAGCTCGCCCCACCACCCTAAATGGCAGCGCCCCTAGCCTTCTTTCCTGCCCTCTAGTCTCAATCGGGAACACCTCGCTCTTCCTCATATTCAACTTGTATCCCGAAAACCGGCCAAATTCCTCTAAAATTCCCATGATGCCTCCAATACTGTTCAACGGGTCTGAAATATACAGCAGCAGGTCGTCTGCATACGCCCTAAGTGCCATTGTCAGCGGCTCTACCGCCAAGGCGGAAAGCGGGCTCCCCTGCCTCTTCCCCCAAACTCACTTGGTTTGCCGCACACTTGAGACTGGTGCCTTATACAGCAACCAGATCCAATCTAAAAATCCCTGCCCGAACCGCCCCAACACCTCCAGTAGACAGACCACTCCACCCGATCGATGTCCATCGCCACCACTACCTCCACCTCCTGCCCCTCCAAAGGCATCATGATTACATTAAGCAGTCTCCTCATGTTCGCTGTCAACTGCCTGCCCTGCACAAAACCAGTTTGATCTATCACCCCCGGGACACAGTCCTCAATTCGCAAGGGAGGGGGGTTGCATCGTGTTCTGTGGCACGGGCTGGCTTGATGATGTGCACCCTGCTGTCATATCTGGGTGCCATATTTAAAAGGTTCCCAGATATCCATAATGACAGACCAGAACCAGAGAGATGTCTGCAAGGCCCTGGTCCAAAGTGCAGTGACGCTTCCCTCGATATCCTTCTGTACCGGAGGGCTCTGATTGAATTTGAGGAGAGAGCATCTGTGCTCACAGGAGTGGAACCCAACAGAGCCATTGGCGATGGGAAAGTTAGCCTTGGGCGCCCACCTAGTAACGATTTATCCACTTGATGCAAACCTCAGAGTCAAATGTGCCTCCATGTTGTCATTTGCACTCTCCTAACTTACTTACATGTGTCTCCAAAAAGAGAAAAAGGCCTGTGGAGGAGGAGGAGAAAGGATCCCTAACAAACTACAATCCCAGCCAAAGCCCAGAGATGAGCCAGGAGGGAACAAATGAGGGGATTTCCACACCTGCAGAGGTGCTCACTTGCACCCTCCACCAGCTCTGGAACACACACCTTGGTGGGTATTAGTGCTTTCAAGAAGGGTCTCACAATCTGGTGGTCTGCACGGACACATGTCCGCAGGAGGAGGAGGATAGTTCAGCCGAGGACCCTCCGATAAGCTCGGAGTTCGATGGTGAGACTCTGGAATCGGCCTTCCAACTGATGGTGGAGAGTCGCAAGAGGTGGGCAACTTCAAGCAGGGCAGTTAGAATCCCTCAACATAGTGGCTGGTGAGTCAGAGGGCATCACTGAAAATAAGTAATACGTAAAATCAAGGGGCTGGATTCTCCGCTGTCGGGATTCTCCGTTGCACCAGCAGCACACCCGGGGATTTCCCGATGGCGTGGGGCTGCCCACATGGGAAATCCCATTGACTGGATGGCAGGATGGAGAATCTCGCTGCAGGCGGGGGCGCGCCGCACCAGAAAATGGGTGCGGCGGGACGAAGAATCCCATCTATAAAATTTTGATCACAAGTGATTGTAAGGGTGAACACTGTCACTGTATCATCTGCAAATATATTCACAGTCACTAAATAATGTCTTTCAGCATCATTATATAGACTTTGTGAGGCTCCTTCTGCCCTCTTTCACACTCAACATTCCACCTTACCACATCCCCTCATATTGCTCCCCAGGATGTAGTCACTGACTCCACAAACCACTTCCTTGCACATTCACTGGACATTCCAATCCCCTATTTACTCCTTCTTCCGACTTACGCCATCCCCGCCTTTCTCCTCCCCTCCAAAACTCTCTACTTACTCCTTTCTTCCCTTACTCCCTTTACACCTACCCCACACTTGCACCATTCTCCCCATTACACTTTTCTCCCCTTTTTCCTTTCTCTCCATG
Organism: Scyliorhinus torazame; assembly: GCF_047496885.1. Lineage (NCBI taxonomy): Eukaryota > Metazoa > Chordata > Chondrichthyes > Carcharhiniformes > Scyliorhinidae > Scyliorhinus > Scyliorhinus torazame. Next base: position 41,236,639 of record NC_092718.1, read on the forward strand.
ACTCTTTTTTCCCCCTTTACTCCTTTCTCCTCCAAGCTCCCTCCCAACTCAGCTTCACTCCACCCTCAACACCCTCGTCCCCGCTTCACCCTCCAAATGATAATTTCATCCCGCCTCCACCCAGCTTCACCCTCACCCCAAAGATCTTCCTCTCCTACTTGCACATAAACTACCCTCCATCACTACCCCCACCCTTCGCCACATCGTTACCAGCCCATGACGAAGAACCTGAAGTTCTAAAGCAGGTCTGAGATCAGTGCTGCTAAGGTTGCTGCATTTGGACCTCCCACCTTCTGAGAACTGCTTCACAGTGGCGCCATGTGCATGAACTGCTTCACGGTGGCGCCATGTGCATGACAGTCCACCCAGCATATGATGTACATGTTTCCCTAGATCTCCTTCGCGATCTGAGCAAGGCCCTAAAGTTAAGTCCTGACATTTGCACGCCATGTTGATCCAGACATGTTTTAGACCGACGTATTTTCCTGCTGGCATAACAGAGCATCAGATGCGGGGGCAAGATTCCGGTCAGGCCTTCATTTGCATGCCATTAGTGGGATGCAAAATCGGTTTCATGCTGGCTTCCCATGGGATGATCCATCTTGGCCTCCTCTAGAGATCTCTAACATCACAAATTCTGGTCTTCAGTCAATTCGATTCACTCCATGTGATATCAATAAATGGCTGAAAGCACTGGATACTGCAAAGGCTTTGAGTCCTAACAATATTCTGGCAATAGTACTGAAGACTTACGCTTCAGTACTTACCACACCCCCTAGGCAAGCTGTTCCAGTACAGCTACAACACTGGCATTTACCCAGCAATGTGGAAAATTGCCCAGGAATGTACTTAGCCAAGAAGCAGCACTGTAGAAAAGAAGCAGGACAAATCCAACCCAGCCAATTACCGCCCGCATCAGTCTACTCTCGGTGATCAGTAAAGGTATGGAAGAGGCCATTAACATCATTAGCAAGCGCCTGTTGCTTAGCAATAACCTGTTCACTAACGCTCAGTATTGTCAGAGGATGGAAATCCTGCAGTGAGTAACTCACCTAACTTCTCAAAGCCTGTCCAGAATCTACAAAGCAGTCCAGAATCTACAAAGCACATGTCAGGAGTGTAATGGAATACTCTCTCCTTGCCTGGATGATAACAATATTCAAGAAGCTCGGCACCATCCAGGCCAAAGAAACCCGTTTGATTGGCACCCCATTAACAAATATTCACTCCCTCCACCATCGACGCACAGCAGCAGTAGAGTGTACCAGCTACAAAATGCACTGCAGGAACTCACCAAGGCTCCTTAGACAGCACCTTCCAACCCCCAACCGCTACCATCTAGAAGGCCAAGGGCAGCAGATACATGGGAACACAGCCACCTGGAAATTCCCCTCTAAACCACTCACCATCCTGACTTGGAAATGTATAGCCATTCCTTCACTGCTGCTGGGTTAAAATCCTGGAACTTCCTCCCTAACTGTAGCACCATGGAGGCAACAGTTCAAGGAGGCAGCTCACCATCACATTCTCAAGGGCAATCAGGGTTGGGCAATAAATGTTGGCCTAGCCAGTGAAACACGCATCCCTTGAATGAATAAAAAAATGTAGTCCCCCTCCCCCTCCGCTCTTGTTTATTTGAAAGTTACACTATAGAAATTTGTTGTATGCTGTTTTAATTTTAGGACTGTCAGCAGATAGATTTTAGTCAATTAACAGGTGCAAGTTATTTGTCCAGATATGTTAATTCTGTATCACTGAAGAGACTACATCTGAATCCATTCCCATTCAAACAGAATACTCACAATTTTGAATCTGAAACATTAAAGCTGTCTCACCATAGTCAAACTGCCCCACACTGACATTTGGAGTGGTAGCAAAAATCTGTTTATCACATGTATATGTTTGGAACCAGAACTGATTTTTCTACACAAACAAATGTCTTGCAGTAACATGAACCCCAGATTATGCACAGATTACAGCTTTTGTTCAAGCACTGTGTGCAGCCTGCAAGGATATACCAGCTGGCAGTACATCAAACAAAGAGCAGTAAATCTGGACCTGATGTTACAGATAGAAGATGACACTAATAATCCACCAGCCTTATCCAAAGCTAGTTTGTTCCAAAACTGCACATATTGCACCTCCTGCAAGACAGCCAAGGTTTTGATCTCCTTCTCATCTTGCAGGACTAGCCATCGCCCACACAAATTGTTATGATAAATCAGAAAGGAAATTAACAAGTGAGCATGTGGTGGAATGCAAAACCTCTCTGCCTCTGCATTTTTGGCGATAGGTTATTTTTCCAGAACACTGGTCTGGAACACATAGATTCCTGCTTAATATCAGTCTCTTTTTCCACCATTTACAGATTTATTATAACCTTTATCATAGTTAAAAGAGATCCATAAAGTAATATTCTTACAATCATGTTTAATGTGACTCTGAAAAATAGTTTAAAATGAGTTGTCAATTCTAGGCATTATTGGCAGAAGAGCCTGAGCTATTGACACTCGGAACTTTCCTGGCTTGTGTTGAGTTGGCTGGTCTCAACAAGGCAACATTGGGGAACTGGCAACAGAACTCAGTATTCCTAAATTTGGTTGGGGGAAAATGGACAAATTGCATGGACAAGGGCAGGATCATGCTTGGCTTTAGCTGGTCACACAGCACAACAATACTCAGGTGATGTATTAGAGGGTAGATATTGCTTGTGGAATCATACCCCAGCAAATAAGCCAATGCCATTATAAGGAAGAAGCAGATGAATCAAACAATAAAAGAGGAATTTGGCAGAAAAGGGGGGAATAATTAACCAATTCAATCCTCCTGTTCTGAAATCTTGAACAACGTTTCTGTGCTTTAGATGTTCCGATTATTACCATGCACTTGCTTTCGGGAAAAAACTCTTCACCCAGGTCCACTCCACTGCCCCATCCCCGCAATCCCATTCAACCTGCACAAAGGCTTTGAAATCTCTTTTCAAATAGCCATTTTGGTCAATTGTCTACCTACATACTAAGGTTACGGAAGTAAGGGTTAGAATAAAATGAAGATTTAGAACTTACAGCATTGAACGGAAAAACAGACTTAACATCAGTTAAATTCATACAAAAATTAGTTGAAGCTACACATTTCTCAGCTATTTAACTAACAAAATTAGTTTTCCAATGGTGTTCAATAAGGAGCTGCAAAACAAAAAAGTCTCCTCTTCTCTCTCACTTCAGATTAATGTTGTTGATATCCAATTACAAAATTATCCTAAAACTCCAATCATTTAATTAAACCTGAGTGAATACAGTATTAAAGCTTCTGTGGTTTCTGAAATCCCTGAAATGTGACCCAATTTCTACAACATTCTGTGAAACCCGAAACTCAGAATGCAAATCTCGTTGTGTAATTTTATCATGGTTCTTCCAATCAGTTTTAGTAACTTTTTGAAATGTTTCTGATAGGTTTACTCTCCTGCAAGTCTTTTTTTGACAGAGTAATGCAGTTTTTAAACAACTGAATTGCCTAATCCAGAGAAATAGTAATGCAAAGCCTTTAGACCCACCTGTGCCCATTTCATTGCCAATGCTGGGCATGACCTCATTTTCCACATCAGCCGAAAAGCCATCCTCCAGTTGACCTTCAATTTTGTTGATTGTCTTTTCAAGAGAGAAATTGGAAAAGTCCTCTGGAACTGCTACGTCATCAGCTGCATGCAATTCAATAGTTTTGTGTTTAGCACTAAAATTTAAAAAAATAAAAATCAAATGTTTTTGTCTCAATTTTCCAATCTCTTGTTCAAAACATGACTTTGTTCTTCTGGAACTAACATAGTTAAAACTGAGGAGGAAGGAGCCATTACTTGTCGGCATGCTGGGAGTGGTTGGCCATAGGGAGCATAAGAACACTAGAAATAAGAGCAGCAGCAGACCTGTTGGGCCCTCAAGCCTGCTCCATCATTCAATAAGATCATAGCTGATCCGACTGATACCGTAACTTCATTTTCCTGCCAGTCCCTTATAACCCTGGACTCCCTTGTTGGTCAAAGATCCATCTAACTCAGCCTTGAGGGGGCAACCGGTAGCACATGAGAAACCTGAAAGTCTGAATCTCCAGTGTCCTGACAGGTTCCCAGTTGTAAGTCAGCCTGATTGACTTGGCTTGCAGTCTGGCCTGGAGCACTCCAGAGGAGGCCGTCGTACCAGATAAATCCGATCCCCAACCCTTCAAGGTCCAATTCCCTATCTTGGGAGGGAGGAAGTTGATCACCTGATGATCGGGGCTGGAAGGATCACCTTCTGCTTCTTCTGGCCCACACAGAAGGCTGTGAAGACACTTGTTTTCTCCCTAAGGCTGTTCTCGCCTTGTTGCTGCTGCAAAATCCAGCCAACCACAAAGTTAAACTACAAAGCAGGTTAAACCTGAGGCTTTCAGTCTCATTAGCACATTTAAAATGCCAACCTGTGCGGGGAGCCTGCTTAGATGCCCGCCCCTTGTCCTGTCTCAGTAAAACCCAGAAGTCAGTGGGTTGCAGCCGTTTTTCCGAAGCACTCGGAGTTTTTCCCATTTAACCCCAACCCTCACACAATGCTACTCATGCGCCCATGTTAAACTTCCCACTCAGACTCTCAGAAATACTGAAAAATCAAGGACAAAAGCAGAGAAGAAATGTTCACCCAGCTATAATGTTAAATATTTTGCAAATATTGCACCCCAGAACATAATGGTTTTATTACTATTATTATGTACATTAAAATAAGGATAAAACATATACAAACCTCACAGTCTAAGAATATAATCTGCAATCCAGTTGTATATAGTGTTTCAGCAGCAAATTGTAATATGTCCGGTTTGAATTTATGGAGTAAAAACAAGTTGAAATCAGAAGTATTTTCACTATTTCAAAAATTTATAATCTCAGTAAAACATTTGGCTTCTCAGACACGTAAATGTGCTTTGACAGATTAACCTAAATGTAATTTGATTTGCCAAATGCCATTCAGGCATCCCAAGTTGAATACACCCTTTTTGCAGGAAAGGCTGACTTTACAAGGAGCCTGTTAAGGGCAGTGGGACAACTACCAACAAAATAACATTTGGCATACAGGGCAGCTATAAATTACTACAAGTGGAACATGCATAACATGCATACAGCAATCCAGAGTTCAGTATAACTACTGTATTGTTACAGTTCACATTAAATTGTCAATCCTGCCTTTGCATAGGTCATGGTATTTAAACTGTAGCCCATGGATCATTAGTTCACAGGTCTTTTCTATTAACCTGGAAAGTCATGGTAGTATCCCTGGTTTTTCGATCTCATGCACCCCTCGGTCCATTCCTTTTCCTGATTGAGTCCAGGTTCTCCTAATAAATACTTAGCAGCCTGAAGAGGATGTTTGCAATGGCACAAAGAAAATTTAAAGAAAAATCTGGGGCGCGATTCTCCGACCCCCTACCGGGTCGGAGAATCGCCGGGGGCTGGCGTGAATCCCGCCCCCCGCCGTGTCCCGAATTCTCCGCCACCAAAGATTCGGCGGGGGCGGGAATCGCGCCGCGCCGGTCGGCGGGCCTACCCCCGGCAATTCTACGGCCCGCGATGGGCCGAAGTCCCACCGCTGTCAACCCTCGCCCGCTGGCGTGGATTAAACATCCTTTTGAACGGTGGGACAAGGCGGCGCGGGCAGGCTCCTGGGGGGGGGGATCTGGCCCCGGGGGATGCCCCCACGGTGGCCTGGCCCGCGATCGGGGCTCACCGGTCCGCGGGCGGGCCTGTGCCGTGGGGGCACTCTTTTTCTTCCGCCTTCGCCATGGTCTTCACTATGGCGGAGGCAGAAGAGACCCCCCTCCACAGCGCATGCGCGGGGATGCCGTGAGCGCCAAAGGCCTTTCCCGCCAGCCGGCGGAGCGGAAACCACTCCAGCGCGGGCCTAGCCCCTCAAGGTGAGGGCTCTCCGCACCTTTGTGGGCGGCCTGACACAGGAGTGGTTCCCGCCACTCCATTACGCTGGAACCCCCCGCCCCGCCGGGTAGGGGAGAATCCCGCCCCAGTTGTCTACATATACATTGAATTGATTTGATTTATTGTCACATGTACCGAAGTACAGTGAAAAATATTTTTCTGCGGCCGAGGGAACGTACACAGTACATACATAGTACACAAAAAGAATAATCACAGAGAACATTGACAAATGGTACATCGACGGTGATCGGTTACAGTGCGGAACAAGGGGCCAAACAAAGCAAATACATGAGCAAGAGCAGCATAGGGCAACGTGAATAGTGTTCTTACAGGGAGCAGATAAGTTCGAGGGGGAGTCGTTGAGGAGTCTTATAGCTGTGGGGAAGAAGCTGTTCCTATGTCTGGATGTGCAGGTCTTCAGACTTCTATACCTACTGCCTGATGGAAGGGTCTGGAAGAAGGCAATGCCTGGGTGGGAGGGGTCTCTGATAATGCTGTCTGCATTCCTGAGGCAGTGGGAGGTGTATACAGAATCAATGTGGGGGTGGCAAGCTTGTGTGATACGTTGGGCTGAGTTCACCACTCTCTACAGTTTCTTGCGTTCTTGGACCAAGCAGTTGCGATACCAGGCTGTGATGCAGCCGGGTAGGATGCTCTCTATTGCACATATGTAGCAGTTTGTGAGAGTCGATGCAGACATGCCAAATTTCTTTAGCTTCCGTAGGAAGTAGAGATGTTGTTGGGCTTTCTTGACTGTTGGATCAACGTGAGTGGACCAGGACAGGTGATGGTGATGGTGACCCCCAGGAACTTAAAGCTATTGATCATCTCCACTTCGGAGCCATTGATGCAGATCGGAGTGTGTGTCGTGCTATGCTTCCTGAAATCGATGACCAGTTCCTTGGTCTTTCCGATATTTGGAGAGAGGTTGTTTTCGGTACGCCATGCAACCAAGTGATTTATCTCCCTCCTGTAGTCTGATTCGTTGTTGTTTGAGATACGGCCCACCACAGTCGTATCATCCGCAAACTTATAGATTGCGTTGGAGTTACATCTTGACACACAGTCATGTGTGTATGGGGCGTATAGTAGAGGACGGAGCATACATCCTTGCAGGGCCCTGGTGTTGAGGACTATTGTGGAGGAGGTGCTGTTGCCTATCCTGACAGATTGCGGTCTGTTGGTGAGGAAGTCGAGGACCCAGCTACACAGGGAGAGGTCAAGTCCAAGATTACAGACTGGTGGTGATGAGGGTGGGGGTTATTAGTCTTGTCGGGATAATGGTGTTGAAGGCGGAGCTGTAGTCGATGATCAGCAGTCTTACATAGGTGTATGGAAGTGAGTCTCACTGAGTTGTGGTCGCCCTCAACACCACCCTCACCACCACTAGCCTGCAGTCTAATCGTGCATCTCGTCTTGTGTCTTGGTGATGGAGGGATCCATGTGGTGTCTCCAGCCAGTTGCAGAGATGGAGTCGCCCCACCCTCCCCATGAGAAGAACCAGAGCGGGCCTCCAAGACTGTCAGCACCATGCGCAGGGAAGCCTCAGAGGATAGCTCCGCTCGCACCCCGTCCGTGGAATAGTCCGGCGGCCATCGGACACCCCGTGGGAGGAGGTGGTGATGGAGCCCATGCCGGTGACTCCCGCAGAGAAGGTGCAGGAACACCGCAGCACCTCAGATTCTCCCCGTCCCTGGTAAGCGTGGTCACCCCAGAAGATGGCCGTCAACGCAGACCCAGGTCGCAAGGCGGGAATAACAGCAGGCCGCCTCCACTCCTAATGTACCATCTAGGGATCCACCTGAACGTGGCGTTAGGGCCCGTGAGATCAGGAAGTTAGACACCAGTTAAGTTGGCACGGGTGCAGGGCAGTTTAGTGATAGGGCCTCTGGCACATATATGTGCACATTGAACACCTGTTAACATGGTTACAACCTGCCTCGATGCTCTGTCAGATGAGTGTGATGGGTGGGCTGGGCTGGGCTGGCCAGGGTGGACGCGGGGGGGTTATGGGCGGATGTTGTGGATGGCCTGGGCTCCTCCCCCCGTCACCCCGGAGATGCAATGGGACCATGTGATGGAAAGGCCAGCTCACATACAGGGATCACCCAGGCGGATGGTGGAAATTGCTTCCATGGGCAGGAGTCAGACTTTGTCATACGATGCGGAGCACCAGGGCTCATTGCAGAGCGGATGGTCATCATCCTCCAGCCCATGGGCCAGATCTGCTGTTACTGCCAACCCAGGGCCCGCACCCCATAGTGCGGCAGGTATGTATCACGGAGGGGGGTTGCAGGTGGGGGAAGGGGGTGGGATATGGTATCCGTGCCCCTGGTCAGTCCCCGGCACCCCTAGTCAGTGAACATGAAGGCGATTAGAGTATCCCATGTGCGTTGGCTCTCGTACACACCTGTGCGGCCTCCCGTGCCTGCTTGGGCCCCAAGTCCTGCCCAGCGTCGCTCTCCCCGCATCCTCCTCATCGGAGGTGGCCTGGCCTTCATCCTCCTCCTCCAGCACATCGCCCCTCTGCTACGCGATGTTGTGGATGCAGCAGGCCACCACAATGTGGGTGACCCTCTCAATGTCATACTGGAGGGTTCCTCCAGAGCGGTCCAGGCACCTGAACTGCATCTTCAAGATGCCGAAGCACCGCTTGATCACACCCCTGGTTGCAGCATGTGTGTCGTTGTAGCCGGCCTCCGAATAGATGTCATCAGCCACTCGGGGGGGTTCCACTTTCAGTTTGTGTACAGCGGCCTGTTGTCTCCAGGTGCTCGTAAGGCGAAATGCATCCCGGCGATCACACCCTGGACCCAGGGCATCCCGTTGATGGCGGTGAACCCCACCTGCCCGGGCATCCTGGTGGGCTCGGTCCACATTGAAGTGGATGTAGTGTGGCAACTGGGCATATAGGGCCTTCGTGACGATGCTGATGCACCTGTGCACCGAGCTCTGAGAGATCCCGGACAGGTCCCCACTCAGCGTCTGGGAGGACCCTGTGGAGTAGAGGTTCAGGGTGACCTTCACCTTGATGCAGACCTGGAGCAGGTATCCTCCCCCATGGTGCCAGATGCAACATGATCTGGCAGGTATGTCGCCCTGTTCCCCTGCTCAGCATCTTCGGGGTCAATACCGGTCCGGCTGGTCCTCGAGTAACAGGTGCTTCCGGTACACAAGGCCTCATGTGCCGCCTCCTTGGCACCTCCTCGGCCTGTTGGACAGCCGGTTCTCCAACCTGGGTGGCTGCCTCCTGTTCCTCCGGGGCAGGCTCCAAGCCTGCACGCTCTGCTGCTGCAGCTTCCTCATCCTCGAGCTACGCCCGCTCGTACAGCCGCATGGCATCCCCCAGGGCTGCGACGACTAGGAGGAAGGCCACCATTGCTCGTTGTATTCCAATATCCATTATCTGCAGGGGCTACTATGGGAATTGCCCTGGGTTGCGCGGTATGGCAGAGGGTGGGGTTAGGGGGGGCCGGGGCACCCATACAGCCGGTGTCACTCTGCAGAATCAAGGCCAAGGTGGGCGGACTGTGGGGTGCGCTGCAAGATGGCTGCCTTACAGGCCGCGGCAAAGATGGTCCGTGCCTGGACACCACCCAAGTCCCGTTCCCCTGGCCCTGTCAGCCTCGCCAGTGTCTGGCACAGTCGCGCCTCTCCATGTCCTACCCCTCTCTCCCTCATCAGCCACAACGCCAGTTTCACGATTTTTAAAGGCATAAGTGGACGGCACCATCGCGGTCATTAGAGGCGGGGAATCGCGGGTGTCCCAGAGTATACTGGATCAGGCCCGTTAATGATATGCAAACAACATTTACTGTACAGGCGTCGGAGAGTTGCGATTTGCCGTGAAATTGGCGGCCACTGCAATATCATCGTCGAAAACGATTCTCCGCCCAATCGCATTTCCCGATTTTGCCGTCGACCGCCGGAGAATCCCGCCCCATGTGTTTGAATTTAGCAGGATTTTTTTTTTAATAAACATTTTATTGAGGTATTTTTGGTATAGTAACAACAACAAAATAAACAATATACATGAAACCATAAACACAGTGCAAAAGCCATTTACCTCTCGTACAAGTCCCACCCTTATTAGAACATAGAACATTACAGCGCAGTACAGGCCCTTCGGCCCTCGATGTTGCGCAGACCTGGGAAACCACTCTAAAGACCATCTACACTATTCCCTTATCGTCCCGATGTCTATCCAATGACCATTTGAATACCCTTAGTGTTGGCGAGTCCACTACTGTTGCAGGCAGGGCATTCCACACCCTTACTACTCTCTGAGTAAAGAACCTACCTCTGACATCTGTCTTATATCTATCACCCCTCAATTTAAAGCTATGTCCCCTCGTGCTAGACATCACCATCCGAGGAAAAAGGCTCTCACTGTCCACCCTATCCAATCCTCTGATCATCTTCTTTGCCTCAATTAAGTCACCTCTTAATCTTCTTCTCTCTAACGAAAACAGCCTCAAGTCCCTCAGCCTTTCCTCATAAGATCTTCCCTCCATACCAGGCAACATTCTGGTAAATCTCCTCTGCACCCTTTCCAATGCTTCCACATCCTTCCTATAATGCGGCGACCAGAATTGCACGCAATACTCCAAATGCGGCCGCACCACAGTTTTGTACAGCTGCAACACGACCTCATGGCTCCGAAACTCAATTCCTCTACCAATAAAAGCTAACACACCGTACGCCTTAACAACCCTCTCAACCTGAGTGGCAACTTTCAGGGATCTATGTACATGGAAACCGAGATCTCTCTGCTCATCCACGCTGCCAAGAATCTTACCATTAGCCCAGTACTCTGTCTTCCTGTTATTCCTTCCAAAATGAATCACCTCACACTTTTCTGCATTAAACTCCATTTGCCACCTCTCAGCCCAGCACTGCAGCTTATCTATGTCCCTCTGTAACTTGTAACATCCTTCCGCACTGTCCACAACTCCACCGACTTTAGTGTCATCTGCAAATTTACTCACCCATCCTTCTACACCCTCCTCCAGGTCATTTATAAAAATGACAAACAGCAGTGACCCCAAAACAGATCCTTGTGGTACACCACTAGTAACTGGACTCCAGTTTGAACACTTCCCATCAACCACCACCCTTCTTCCAGCTAGCCAATTTCTGATCCAAACGGCTAAATCTCCCTGAATCACATGCTTCCGTATTTTCTGCAGTAGCCTACCGTGGGGAACCTTATCAAACGCTTTACTGAAATCCATATATACCACATCAATTGCTTTACCCTCATCCACCTGTTTGGTCACGTTCTCAAAGAACTTAATAAGGTTTGTGAGGCACAACCTACCCTTCACAAAACCGTGTTGACTATGTCTAATCAAATTATTCCTTTCCAGATGATTATACACCCTATCTCTTATAAACCTTTCCAAGATTTTGCCCACAACAGAAGTAAGGCTCACTGGTCTATAGTTACCGGGGTTGTCTCTATTCCCCTTCTTGAACAAGGGGACAACATTTGCAATCCTCCAGTCTTCTGGCACTATTCCTGTTGACAAAGATGACTTAATGATCAAAGCCAAAGGCTCAGCAATCTCCTCCCTAGCTTCCCAGAGAATACTAGGATAAATCCCATCCGGCCCAGGGGACTTATCTATTTTCACCCTTTCCAGAATTGTTAACACCTCCTCCTTATGAACCTCAAGCCCTTCTAGTCTAGTAGCCTGAATCTCAGTATTCTCCTCGGCAACATTGTCTTTTTCCTGTGTGAATACTGACGAAAAGTATTCATTTAGCACCTCTCCTATCTCCTCGGACTCCAAGCACAACTTCCCACTACTGTCCTTGACTGGCCCTACTCTTACCCTAGTCATTCTTTTATTCCTGACAATCTATAGAAAGCTTTAGGGTTATCCTTGATCCTACCTGCCAAAGAATTCTCATGTCCCCTCCTGGCTCTTCTTAGCTCTCTCTTTAGGTCCTTCCTAGCTAACTTATAACTCCCGAGTGCCCTTACTGAACCTTCATGTCTCATCTTTACATAAGCCTCCCTCTTCCTCTTGACAAGTGTTCCGACTGCCTTAGTAAACCACGGTTCCCTTGCTCGACCACTTCCTCCCTGCCTGACAGGTACATACTTATCAAGGACACGCAGTAGCTGTTCCTTGAACAAGCTCCACATTTCCATTGTGCCCATCCCCTGCAGTTTTCCTCTCCATCTGATGCATCCTAAGTCTTGCCTCATCGCATCATAATTGCCTTTCCCCCAGATATAACTCTTGCCCTGCGGTATATACCTGTCCCTTTCCATCATGACCCCCTACTCTAATCTAAACTACTCTCTCTCTCTCTCTCCCCCCACTCCCTTGTCTGCTGACGATTATTTCCCGCGAAGAAGTCGACGAGCGATTGCCACCTCCGGGTGAACCCTAACAGTGACCCTCTCAAGACGAACTTGATTTTCTCCAAGCAGAGAAAGCTAGCCATGTCCGATAGCCAGGTCATAATTCAAGAACAAATCCAAAATTACTGTATAATTGGAATGCTCAGGAAGGCTTAGAAATGAATGAATATCACATTTAAATTCGGCCTTTACCCTGATAATATATTTCTAACTTAACCTATTGTGCTTGCTTAAATGCAAAACATTTAAAGTATTAACCTCTGAGCCCAGCGCATAATGTACCAGTATACTCCATCACAGAGTGGCATAATGTAGATTTATACTAACAATTTCATCCTTGGTGGATTCCTGGTCTCAGTCAGGTTATCAGCAGAGAAAAAGGTAAAGTCAGACAGGAAATGGGTCTGTACTGCTTTTGCATATTTCTTAGTGAATGGTTATATATGCAATTGATTAAGTGGTTTCAGCAAAAGTATGTTCTTGGTATGGGTGGGGCAGGTGTTTCATTCGGGGCTAGACGCAAAAAACAGGGGGGTGGCTATATTAGTGGGGAAGCGGGTAATGTTTGAGGCAAAGACCATAGTGGCGGATAGTGGGGGCAGATACGTGATGGTGAGTGGCAGATTGCAAGGGGAGGCGGTGGTTTTAGTGAACGTACATGCCCCGAACTGGGATGATGCCAATTTTATGAGGCGTATGTTGGGACGCATCCCGGACCTAGAGGCGGGAAAGTTGGTAATGGGTGGAGATTTTAATACGGTGCTGGACCCAGGGCTGGACAGATCGAGGTCCAGGACCGGAAGGAGGCCGGCTGCAGCTAGGGTGCTCAAGGACTTTATGGAGCAGATGGGAGGAGTAGACCCCTGGAGATTTAGTAGACCTAGGAGTAAGGAGTTTTCGTTTTTCTCCTATGTCCACAAAGTTTATTCACGGTTAGACATTTTTGTTTTGGGAAGGGCACTGATCCCGAAGTTGACGGGGACGGAGTACACGGCTGTAGCTATTTCGGACCACGCTCCACATTGAGTGGACCTGGAGATGGGGGAGGAAAAAGAACAGCACTGACCCTGGAGAATGGACATGATTGGATTGGAGAATGGGATTATTGGCAGATGAGGGGGTGTGTTAAGGGTGAGGGGGTGTATTGAAAGGTACTTGGAACTCAATGACAATGGGGAGGTTCAGGTGGGAGTGGTCTGGGAGGCGTTGAAGGCTGTGGTTAAAGGGGAGCTGATGTCTATCAGGGCACATAAAGGAAAGCAGGAGGGTAGGGAAAGGGAGCAGTTGTTGAAAGAACTTTTGAGGGTGGACAGACAATATGCGGAGGCACCGGAGGAGGGACTGTACAGGGAAAGGCAAAGGCTACATGTAGAATTTGACTTGTTGACTACGGGTAATGCAGAGGCACAATGGAGGAAGGCACAGGGTGTACAGTACGAATATGGGGAGAAGTAGAGCAGGTTGCTGGCCCACCAACTGAGGAAAAGGGGAGCAGCGAGGGAGATAGGGGGGTGAGAGATGAGGAGGGAGAGATGGAGCGGGGAGCGGAGAGAGTGAATGGAGTGTTCAAGGCATTTTATGAAATATTATATGAAGCTCAGCCCCCGGAAGGGAAGGAGAGAATGATGGGCTTTCTGGATCAGCTGGAATTTCCTAAGGTGGAGGAGCAGGAGAGGGTGGGACTGGGAGCACAGATTGAGACGGAGGAAGTAGTGAAAGGGATTGGAAGCATGCAGGCGGGGAAGGCCCCGGGACCAGACGGATTCCCAGTGGAATTCAATAGGAAATATATGGACTTGCTGGCCCCGCTACTGATGAGAACCTTTAATGAGGCTAGGGAAAGGGGGCAGCTGCCCCCGACTATGTCAGAGGCAGCTGTCCCCGACTATGTCAGAGGCAACGATATCACTCCTCCTAAAGAAGGAAAAAGACCCACTGCAATGCGGGTCCTATAGGCCCATTTCCCTCCTGAATGTGGATGCTAAGATTCTGGCTGAGGTAATGGCAACGAGGATAGAGGATTGTGTCCCGGGGGTGGTTCATGAGGACCAAACTGGGTTTGGAAAGGGGAGACAGCTGAACACAAATATACGGAGGCTGCTAGGGGTAATGATGATGCCCCCACCAGAGGGGGAAGCGGAGATAGTGGTGGCGATGGATGCCGAGAAAGCATTTGATAGAGTGGAGGGGGATTATTTGTGGGAGGTGCTGAGGAGATTTGGCTTTGGAGATGGGTATATCAGATGGGTACAGTTGCTGTATAGGGCCCCGATCGGCTCCATAGAGGGACGAGGCAGGGATGTCCTCTGTCCCCGTTATTGTTTGCACTGGCGATTGAGCCCCTGGCCATAGCATTGAGGGGTTCCAGGAAGTGGAGGGGAGTACTCAGGGGAGGAGAAGAACACCGGGTATCTCTGTATGCGGATGATTTGTTGTTGTATGTGGCGGACCCGGAGGAGGGAATACCAGAGATAATGCGGATACTTGGGGAGTTTGGGGATTTTTCAGGGTATAAATTGAACATGGGGAAAAGTGAGTTGTTTGTGGTGCATCCAGGGGAGCAGAGCAGGGAAACAGAGGATTTACCGTTGAGGAAGGTAACAAGGGACTTCCGGTGCTTGGGGATCCAGATAGCCAAGAATTGGGGTACATTACACAGGCTTAATTTAACGCGGTTGGTGGAACAGATGGAGGAGGACTTTAAGAGATGGGACATGGTGTCCCTGTCACTGGCAGGTAGGGTGCAGGCGGTTAAAATGGTGGTCCTCCCGAGATTCCTTTTTGTGTTTCAGTGCCTCCCCGGTGGTGGTCACGAAGGCTTTTTTCAAGAGAATCGAGAAGAGTATTATGAGTTTTGTGTGGGCCGGGAAGACCCCGAGAGTGAGGAGGGGATTTTTGCAGCGTAGTAGGGACAGGGGGGGTTGGCACTACCGAGCCTAAACGACTATTACTGGGCCGCCAATGTTTCAATGGTGTGTAAGTGGATGGGAGAAGGGGAGGGAGCGGCGTGGAAGAGATCGGAGAGGGCGTCCTGCAGGGGGACTAGCCTACAAGCAATGGTGACGGCACCGTTGCCGTTCTCACCGAAGAAATACACCACAAGCCCGGTGGTGGTGGCTGCATTGAAAATTTGGGGGCAGTGGAGACGGCATAGGGGAAAGACGGGAGCCTCGGTGCGGTCCCCGATAAGAAATAACCATAGGTTTGTTCCGGGGAGAATGGATGGGGGATTTGGAGCATGGCAAAGAGCCGAGGTAGTACAATTGAGAGATCTGTTCGTAGATGGGACGTTTGCGAGACTGGGTGCGCTGACGGAAAAATATGGGTTGCCCCAAGGGAATGCATTTCGGTATATGCAACTGAGGGCTTTCGCGAGGCAACAGGTGAGGGAATTCCCGCAGCTCCCGACGCAGGAGGTGCAGGATAGAGTGATCTCAGAGACATGGGTGGGGGATGTTAAGGTGTCGGACATATATAGGGAAATGAGGGACGAGGGGGAGATCATGGTAGATGAGCTGAAAGGGAAATGGGAAGAAGAGCTGGGGGAGGAGATTGAGGAGGGGCTGTGGGCTGACGCCCTACATAGGGTAAACTCATCGTCCTCGTGTGCCAGGCTAAGCCTGATACAATTCAAGGTTCTACACAGGGCGCATATGACTGGAGCACGGCTCAGTAGATTTTTTTGGTTAGAGGATAGGTGTGGGAGATGCTCGAGAAGCCCAACGAATCACACCTACATGTTCTGGTCATGCCCGGCACTACAGGGGTTCTGGGTGGGGGTGGCAAAGGTGCTTTTGAAGGTGGTGGGGGTCCGGGTCGAACCAAGCTGGGGGTTGGCTATATTCGGGGTTGCAGAAGAGCCGGGAGTACAGGAGGCGAGAGAGACTGATGTTTTGGCCTTTGCGTCCCTCGTAGCCCGGTGCAGGATATTGTTAATGTGGAAGGAAGCCAAACCCCCGGGTGTGGAGACCTGGATAAACGACATGGCAGGGTTTATAAAGTTAGAACGGATCAAGTTCGTATTAAGAGGTTCGGCTCAAGGGTTCACCAGGCGGTGGCAACCGTTCGTCGACTACCTCACAGAAAGATAGAGGGAATGGAAAAGAAGACAGCAGCAGCAACCCGGGGGGGGGGGGGGGGGGGGGGGGGGGTGGGGGGGGGGGGGGGGGAGAGAACCGGATGTCATTGTATATGTATAGACACTTGTTATTGGATTGTATCTTTGGAGAGTAACTATTTTTGACAAGGCAGTTGCCACTTAGTTTTGTTTTGTTTTTGTTTATATAATATTTATTTATTTGTTTAAAATTGGCCACGGTTATTTACATTGCTTTGTTGTTGGTCAAAAGAAAAACTATGTACTGTTATGTTTGGCCACAAAATTTTGAATAAAATATATTTTTTAAAAAAGTATGTTCTTGGTTTGCCCATATATAGATGGGCCTAAAGAAGGGGGAAAATAAATAACACAAAAGCAAAGGGTCATTGTAGGGAAAACACAATTTGGAAATTACATACTAGTTAAGATTAGCCACTGCCAGACAATATTACTGGCATGATAATCTATATCAATATAACAATCTGTATTATGTGTCAAAATAATTTTAAAAATAAGGGAGGGTCAGCAAAATACACTGATTTTCCACTCCCCGCCGCTAAGATCAGGAATGCCGATCAAACAGATAGTCTCATTTCGGCCTAAAAACAGGATCGGCCAGTGGTAGCACTGCAGTCTCATGGCACTGAGGTCCCAGGTTCGATCCCGGCTCTGGGTCAACTGTACGTGTGGAGTTTGCACATTCTCCCAGTATTTGCGTGGGTTTTGCCCCCACAACCCAAAGATGTGCAGGGTAGGTGGATTGGCCACACTAAATTGCCCCTTGATTGGAAAAATAAATTGGGCACTCTAAATTTATATATTTTTTAAAACGGGATCGGCGCTGGACGGCAGACACATCCCCAGTCTCTAGTCTTGCCGGCCATAGCGGGCTTCCCACCCCGGCGAGAACATGCAAACAGCTGATATGCATTCATTAAAATGTGATTAATGGGGCAGCAGGGTGGCGCAGTGGGTTAGCACTGCGGCCTCACGGCGCTGAGGTCCCAGGTTCGATCCCGGCTCTGGGTCACTGTCCGTGTGGAGTTTGCATGTTCTCCCCGTGTTTGCGTGGGTTTCGCCCCCACAACCCCAAAAATGTGCAAGCTAGATGGATTGGCCACGCTACATTTCCCCTTAATTGGAAAAAAAAATGAATTGGGTACTCTAAATTTTTTTTAAAAATGCGATTAATGGGCTGGGAGCCCGAATCTCCACAACAGTTATCTCTCTCCTCCCCCCCCCCCCCCCCCCCCCCACCGCTTCGCTCCGACCCCCCAGGTTTTGGTCCAAGTATTGACAAGCGCTGTTCTGGCACAATGGACCCCAAGGGGGGGAATCAAGGGGGTTAGCCCATTGCTCCTATGCCCCTCTGTTGCTACAAAGCTACCGGGGGAGGGTCTCCCAAGAGTCATGGGGTTGGGTGGGCTCTGACTGTGGGTAAGGGGTTAACCCCAGGACGTGACCCTGAGACCCACCCCTGGGATAGGAGTCTCATGTCTGGACAGCTCTTCCAGCGCTGGGCAATCTGGAGATCACTCTTGGCTTGGTGATCTCAGGTAGTCTTCTATTCAAAATCATTATCCTTGTCTGATCTGATTAAACTCTTCTCACTCTGAACTGCTCTGCCGACAGATGATGAGCAGATCATACAGTTCATTGAAGATTCCAAGCATTGAAGGCTACCCTTTCCTCACATATGCTCCCTCAGCCTTATGCATTTTAAACTGCTGCTTTTTGAAGTGTCAGAGCTTTCCTAGAAAGCCCACAACACTTGAAAAGCCTTGAAATCCCCCGAGATCATTTGAAATGTCTACCAGCAGTACCTTTAACTCGCATTTGATTGACAGCTTAATGGTTTAAACAGCTGCCAGAAGGTTTGTTTATTTATCTTTCCCTTCACTGTGGAATGCATCTGAAGTGCCCTCCATTGATCTTCCCTTGCTCGATCACTTCTCCCTGCCTGACAGGTACATACTTATCAAGGACAACGCAGTAGCTGTTCCTTGAACAAGCTCCACATTTCCATTGTGCCCATCCCCTGCAGTTTTCCTCTCCATCTGATGCATCCTAAGTCTTGCCTCATTGCATCATAATTGCCTTTCCCCCAGATATAACCTCTGCCCTGCGGTATATACCTATCCCTTTCCATCATGACCCCCTACTCTAATCTAAACGACTCCCCCCTCCCCTGTCTGCTGACGATTATTTCCCGCGAAGAAGTCGACGAATGATTGCCACCTCCGGGTGAACCCGAACAGTGACCCTCTCAAGACGAACTTGAATTTTCTCCAAACAGGAAAGCTAGCCATGTCCGATAGCCAGGTCTCCGACTTCGGGGGCTTTGAGTCCCTCCATGCTAATAGTATCCATCTCCGGGCTACCAGGGAAGCAAAGGCCAGAACGTCTGCCTCTTTCTCCTCCTGGATTCCGGGTCTTCTGACACCCCGAAAATCGTCACCTCTGGACTCGCCACCCTTGTTTTTAACACCGTGGGACAGGACGTCCGCAAACTCCTGCCAAAATCCCCTAAGCTTTGGACATGTCCAAAAACATGTGGACACGGTTCGCCGGTCCTCCCGCACATTTTGCACACTTGTCTTACACCCCAAAGAATCTACTCATCCGGGCCATTGTCATGTGAGCCCGGTGAACAACCTTAAATAGTATCAGGCTGAGCCAGGCACATGTTGCGGACGTGTTGACTCGACTCAACGCGTCTGCCCATAGACCATCCTCTATCTCACCTCCCAGCTCCTCCTCCCACTTGCGTTTCAGCTCCTCGGTCTGCGTCTCGTCCGACCCCATAAGCTCCTTATAATGTCCGAGACGCTCCCTCTCCTACCCACCCTCTGGAAACTACCCTGTCCTGAATCCCCCTTAGCAATACGAGCGGGAAGGTTGACTCCTGTTTACGAAGGAAGTCCCGCACCTGAAGATACCTGAATTTGTTTCCCCTCACCAACCCAAACTTTTCCTCCAAGCCTCATACTCGGAAAGCTCCCTTCTATGAACATATCCCCATCCTCTCAATCGCCGCTCTCCGCCATAACGGAACCCCCTGTCCATACTCCCCGGGGCAAACCGGTGATTATCACAGATTGAGCCCAGACCGATGCTACCACTGCTCCACATGCCGCCTCCACTGGCTCCAAACTCTCAGGGCCGCCACCAACCACTAGACTGGTGGAGTACTGTGATGGCGGGAATGCAGAGGCGCAGTTACCAACCCCCCAAACTGGTGCCCTTACATGAAGCCGCCTCCATACGCACACATGCCGGCCCCTCCCCCACCACCCATTTCCTGATCATGGCTATATTAGCCGCCCAGTAATAGTTGTTAAATTTGGCAGCGCCAGCCCGCCCTCTCCCCGACTCCGCTCAAACATTACCTTCCGTACTCGCGGGGTCTTGCCCGCCCAGACGAAGCCCGTGATCACTCTGTTGACCCGCTTAAAAAGGAACCGCGGAATAAAGATGGGGAGACACTGAAGACAAATAGGATTCTCGGGAGGACCGTCATCTTCACCATTTGCACCTTCCCAGCCAGAGACAACAGAAGCGCGTCCCATCTCCGAAAACGTCCTTCATTTGGTCCACCAGCCGGGCCAGATTCAATTTATGCATCCAATCCCATTCCCGCGCCACCTGGATGCCTAGGTACCTAAAGCTTCCCTCTATTAACCTAAACGCATCTCTCCCAGTCGCTCTCCTATCCCCTCGCCTGGACCACAAACATCTCACTCTTTCCCATATTAAGCTTATACCCCGAAAACCGGCCAAATTCCCCTAGAATCCTCATGATTTCTTCCATCCCCTCTATTTGGGTCCGAAACGTACAGAAGCAGGTCATCCGCAGAGAGCGAAACCCTGTGCTCCACCCCCTCTGGACCAGTCCTCTCCAGCCCCTCGAGGCTCTCAGAGCAATTGCCAACGGCTCTATAGCCAGCGCAAACAACAGTAGGAGAGGGGGCATCCCTGTCTCGTCCCCTGGTGCAGTCCTAAAATAGTCCGATGTTGTCCTATTCGTCGTATACTTGCACAGGAGCTTGATACAGTAACCTGACCCAGTCAATAAAGCCCCGCCCGAATCCGAACCGTCCCAGTATCTCCCACAGATAGACCCATTCTACCCGATCAAAAGCCTTTTCTGCATCCATTGCGATCACTACCTCCACCTCCCTACCTTCCGGGGGCATCATGATCACATTTAACAGCCTTCTTACATTGGCCACCAACTGCCTGTCCTTAAGAAACCCTGTCTGGTCCTCCCCAATAACGTCCGGAACTCAATCCTCGATCCTGGAGGACAAGATTTTGGCCAGCAACTTGGCATCTGCATTCAACAGGGAGATCGGCCTGTAGGACCCACACAGCTCCGGGTTCTTGTCCTGCTTAAGAATCAGCAAAATCGTTGCTGTGACATCGTCGGGGGCAACACCCTTCTTTCCCTTGCCTCATTGAACATCCTCAACAACACCGGCCCCAATATCCCCGAGAACGTTTTATAAAACTCCACTGGGTACCCGTCCGGACCCTGGGAGTTACCCGCCTGCTGGCCTTCAAGCCCTCCACTATCTCTTCCAGCCCGATTGGGGCCCCAGCCTTTCTACCCGCTCCACGTCCACCTTTGGGAAATTCAGCCCCTCCAAGAAGTGCCTCATCCCCTCCGACCCCGTAGGGGGTTCCGACCTGTACAGCCTGCTGTAGAAATCCTAAATGCCTTATTCACCCCGACTGAATCACCAACCAGGTTCCCATCTCCGTCCTTACTTTCCCTATCT